>NC_050521.1:26363761-26387221 GCF_002922805.2 Oryzias melastigma | reverse complement strand
TGTCCTTTAGCGGTTGTTTGCCCTTAACAACCACTAGAGGGCGCTGCATCTGAATGTAAGTATTTGCTACTGATAGAGGAAGAAGAAGTGTAATCCAAAACAAACACGGAAGAGAATCTGATTGTTTTACATCTTACACTTAAATAATTTTTTTATACACATCAAAAGATTATTCTTCTTCTTTTTAGTTATTTATTAGTCACAACGGATTTGGCGGATTTGTTCTCAAACATCAGACTTTTCCTCCAAAAGTGCGACTTATATACGGTTTTCTTGTCCTTGATTAGACATTTTTTTCTTCTGCCCATCCATATATATGATCATATTTTACCTTTGGAATGCTAAAAAACAAACTATTTATGAAATATGAGTCATTTTTGTGAACTCTTTTCACACCGACTCGATCTTTGAGGCTCTGCCTTACCTTCCTTGTCGGTCCCGCCCATTTCACAACGTCATCCCAGACCCGGCGTTCCTCAGAAGTTTACATTTAAAAGTAAGTAATGACTTTTTGTTTTTAACATGACTTTTAAAAGTTATAAAACTGATGCTTTCATGTATTTTCCAAGCACTAGCAGCTACATGCTGATGTAGATGACCGGCGACCATGAAATGCTCCTGGGTGGACACTGACCGATGTCAGCTTTTAGAGAAAACTCATCCAGTTGCTGTGAAATTTTAACTTTTTCTTAAATCCTCCGCGCCCAAAATGTTAGTATTCTCTCCAGACAAAAATGGCCGACCATCTGCTGAATTTGTTGAAAAACATACATGTAGGTTGCCACGTGGTGCTCTTTAGGAATAAGTGACCGTTGTATATGTGGGTTTGATGGGTGGTTTTGATGGGTTTTGATGGGTGTTGGAAGGCCACGCCCCTTACCACCTAAAAGCGGGTACTACACAAAATCTGTTAATCATATGTCTTGGGGCCAGAAGGCTCCACCTACTTTTTTTTTCAAAGCATCTAATTGGTCAGTTTGTAACTTGAACTACAGATCAAATCTGAAATCTCTGTTGTAACAGAGATGTTTAATTCTCTATAGCAGTTTATGGGGTTTTGGCTTTCCTGTTTGGAACCCCAGGGGGGAGGAGTCACTCACTCCAGTTCTCATATACAATCAATGGTTAAACTCAATCAGACAAGGGGCCAAAATCCAAAACACCTGAGGTCGTGGTCCGAACAGGATAAACATTTATTGAACACTCTAAAACTACATTTTTAAAACCGTAACTTTTTAACATAATTATGAACTAGATATATAGCATTACCTGTGATAAAAGTGTGAATGCTGTAAGCTGAATTTGACCGCTGAAGATGTCAGAGCTAATAGCTGAAGATGCTAAAGCTGATAGTCAGCTAAAATATTAGCTAAATGCCAAATTAGCCTAAAAAAACAGAGAAAAAAAAAACTTAGGTTAGCCAAAACAAAAAATACGTGCTAAACTTTCTAAAAAGCTGAAAGAAGCCAAAATTAGACAAAAAGCTAACGTGTACATATTAGCCAAACTCCAAAACAGCCTAAAACACTTTTAAAAAAAGCCAGAATTAGCAAAAACAGCTAGCATGTAGCTGAAATGTTAGCTAAACTCCAAAATAGTCTAAAACGCCAGAATAGTCCAAAAAGATAGCAGAATGCCAAGTTTTTACATTTTAACATATTTATAAATAATAATAAAAGGGCAGGAATATTATTGCAGAATAAATCAACTTAAACCTTAAATAACTTTCAACATTTTACTCTCCATAAAAATGTATTTTGTCAAAATTATACAAGTTAGAAATGAGAGCAAGACAACATCAGGCCATTAATAACAATAAAATAAAATGATCTGGAGGGCCGGATCCGGCCCCCGGGCCTTGACTTTGACACATGTGGGTTAAACCATCAAAAGTCAGTTCTGTATCTCTTATTAGAGAAAAGGTCAACAAATTCCACAAATTCAGCGGTGTAAAAACTAACAACAGGTACATTGACATGCAGGCCCCGCTCGCCGCCCGTTGGCGCTTGCTTCTGACCACTTTTTCTTCCGATAAGGACTTCGTCCTCATAATGAAGAGTAAGAGGTGATGAGGAGAGAAGAATACGGAGGAAGAAACAAATCACAGCAGACAGAGGAGGTATGGAGATGGAGGATGGAGGGGACGGAGTGGTTAAAGGACACGCTCCCTGTGGTCACTTTGGGCGATGGGGCATGACTGACCCCCCACTCCCACACACACAGGCAGCCTGTCAGAGGGCCCGGCCGCTCAGACAGGCAGGATGTTTCAGTAATCTCCACCAATCAGCTGCCTGCTAGTCTGTGTAATAACGAGCGCACGTGAAACAAAGAGAGATAGGGATTTGCTCCAGTTGTTTTAAATTACAGCCTACACTCTCTCTGTGAATAACCCTTCACCCGCACACTTTAGCTGCTGTCACACACACACACTGGCCAATGAATGCTGGATTAGCCACCTTGAGCAGACACTCGCCGAGCCTCAGCGGTGAGACGGACCCCCGGAGGACAGCGGGGTCCCGCTGGCTGACCAACCTTGTTATTAAGTCAGGGTGGCCGAACACGCCCAGGCAGCCAATCAGAGCGGCCCCCGCTGGCTGTCACCCGCCTGGCTGTTTCACTCGGAGGGCCACACCAGGTGACACCTTGACGTGTTGTGAACCAGAAGCAGGTAGAAAAACACAAACAGTTGTTTTCAGAGGCCCTCTGAGGACCCAGAGAAACAACATTACACTTGCCTGAGGTTAAGTGGGTGTGGCTCAGGTTAGAGAGCCGTCACGAGCTGAGAGAAACACGAACTCTTTGTTTCCTTTCATGTTTCTCTAAATTTAACAAACCCTTTCCTGTTTCAGGCACAAACTACACCCCTAAGAATAATTAAGCAGTAAATGAAACCCTCATGGAGCCCAAATTAAAAACTATTTACACCTTATGGACGTGTCAAGGTAGTAACTCTCTCTGGCCCTCCAGATCATTTTATTTTATTGTTATTAATGTTATCTTGTGCTTCTTTCTAACCTGTATAATTTTGACAAAAATATTTGGAGATATGGAGGGTAAAATATTGAACATTATTTAAGGTTTAAGATGATTTATTCTGGTATAATAATTCTGTCTTTTTATTATTCCTATTTATGTTAAAAAGTTACGGTTTAAAAGTTATAAAAATTGTCATTCGGTTTTTTTATAATTATTTTGGCATTTACTAAGGTTTTTTAGGCTATATCGGAGTTTAGCTGACAATTCAGCTACATGCTAACTGTTTTGGCAAATTTAGTTATTTTTTGTTGTTTTTGTTTTAGCTTTTTAGGCTGTTTTGGATTCAGGCTAATTTTGGCTTTTTTCATTTTTTTAGGATGTTTTGAAGTTTAGCGATTTTTTCAGCTACATGCTAGCTGTTTTGGCAAACCTAAGTTTTCATTGTTTAGTTTTAAGGCCAATTTAGCATTTAGCTAATATTTTAGCTGGCTATCAGCTTCAGCGTTTTCAGCTATTAGCTTCAGGATTTTTAGCTATCAACTTCAGCATCTTCAGCGGCCAAATTTAGCTTACAGCATTCACACTTTTATCGCAGGTAATGCTATATATCATATATCATATATATAAATCATATAGTTCATCATTATATTAAAAAGGTTACGGTTTTAATTTTTTTTAAATAAAAAAAAAAATCCAAAATTTGACATTGAAAATGAATGGGAACATTTTTCAAATCCTTCAAAAACTTTATGCACTTTTCAAACTTATGCGATTTTGGTATCAAAATGTTCAGCACGTTAAGCACATTCATGCTAGTACTTTTGGTGAATGCAAATTTTCCGCAATTCAAAATTTTGCACAATTTTTGAGATTTTTTTTCACAAAATTCTTTACATTTTTTTGCACTTTCTGCACATTTTACAAGTTTGGTATCAGAACGTTCAGGACATTCATGCTTGTACTTTTGGTATTTATAGATGTTACGCAGTTTAAGATTTCAAGCATTTTTTCGATCTTTTCCAGGAAATTCTTTGTGCACTTTGAAACCTATACAATATTAGTATCAAAATGTTCAGCAGGTTCAGGATATTTTTCAGCAATTTAAGTAAATTGCTTCAACATCGTCAGCAACCACATTCAGGAAAAAGCCTTCACAATTATCGCAGGTAATGCAACTTTTCTAGTTTAACATAGTTGTTTTGAGAGTCTTATTAGAACTAATTTGGCTTTGTTCTATTATTTATAATGACAGAACTGTGTTTTCTTGCTCACTGGATGCCTGTTCACCTCTCCGTGTACGACAGCAGGTGAATCACCCGAGAGTCCTTCGTTGGCCCCACTATATTTTCCTGGTGTGTTTTTGGCCGGGCGGTGCGTGTCGGTGTGTGTCGGCGCCGCTCTGCGGGTCAGTGTGATGTCCCGAGTTCAAGTGCAGCTCGCAGCCCTCAGCTGGATGTCAACCCCACTCTGCCTGCCGGGCTTGAGCGCGCCTAACCTCTGCCTGCGGTGGGGCTGCAGGGTCAATATGGTGTTTTACCAACAGGAAAGTGATTCTCCGCAGCTGTCAACATTCATCAGCCTCAATCACGCACACACGGCGTAAACACAGGCGGGTCGGCCGCTCAGCCGCACGCACACACCCACGGAAGCGCAGACACAGCCGGGTCAGCCGCTCATAAAGCCGTAAACAACAGAAAATGGTATGTGGTTGAAAAAGTGTCAGCTCAATTGGATTCTGCAAACACTGCTCTGTTTTTCCACAGCTCCTTTATTTTCACTGTCCATGTTGATACGTCTTCTATCTTCTGTGCTCAAATGGAGGTTTTTACTCCATCTAAAGCCCATCTGAGTGGCTGATGCTTATGGCTCTGTGTTTTCACCCCTTTTACTCACCAGGAGCCACCGCCAGACTCAAACCATTTATTGTGGAAGCCTTGAACTGGACCACAAAGAACTTTTATTCAGCTGGTCCAAATTCATCTGTTAGATTGCTTTTAAAACATAAAGATGGGCTAAGTCTTTAAATGAGAACTGGATAAGGTAAGGAACATACAGCATTCACTACAGTGACTGAAGGAAGCAAAAAAAATAAAGAATATATTGAGAATTTATGGGAAAATGAAAAGGTGATTTGAGAAAAACCAACCAGAGGCGAGTTAAGCAGGAGTAAGGATACTGAAAATTAAATTTCACTGACGTAAAAGGATACAAGTCATTTAATCGGCGACTAAAGTAAGAGTTAAAAAATCTGAGGATAACCAAAAAGTTTGTCCCAGTTTTTAAGTCTTAGTCACATCGACCTGTACAGGTGCTGCAGGTTTTTGGGTTGTAGAAAGGAGTGCATCTTTATATATATATATATATATGTAGATTTTTAAAAAATTAACAAAACAATTTCCCCATGAATATAAAGATGAAATACATGTACAAGGAGTCGCATTTAAGCCATATAGCAAAAATAAGGAAAGTAAAATGAGTTTAAAACATTACATACATTTGGCACTAAAACACTTTTTCTGATAATTGTGGGAATATCCAGTCCAATTTATTGTAAAATAGGTTCCCAAGTCTTTGCAAAATGGTCTGATTTGTAATACAGTCAACAAGTCCAATAATCCAGACGGATGCAGGTCAGAACGACTTTCTGTTGTTGTGACTTGGAGGGAATTTCCTGAGATCCAGTTCAGAAGACTGTAAGCTTTTTCAAAGGTGTCTATTGTATTTACCATAAATAAAAGGATTAATCAAACTTAACAGTAAAATCAGAGGATTGTTGTTTAAGTGAAGAGACTAAATTGAATTCATTTCTTGACCAATGGTATCCCAAAGTTGCCAAACTCTTGAACAGGAGTGAGTTAGAGTACCAAGAGAGAAGTTGGGTTGTAATTTTTGGCATTGATATGGAGAAATGTGAGCAGGAGTGGATCTTGAGAGGAGCAAACGTGTCTTGAAGGCTCGTACTGCCACCTCAAGGAACGTCCATTTCATAGAATTTGGAGGGTTGAAAAAGGAAAAATCTACACAACACGCCTGCATCTCACCTACTTCAAGTAGTATCAAGTATCAACCTTACTTCAACCTTACATGTTGCTTAAGTGCAACCTGCAGCATACCTGTAGAAAAATGTGCAGGAACATTTTCTCTCTATGGGTTTACTGAGCGGTCTATGACCTTGATATTTCCTGTGGGTCACCGGCATAACCCATACAGGTTTGACCACTTTACACCTGCAGACGGCCTGTATACACCTGTAAGGACAGTTGGGACTCAGACTTATACAAGGTCAACCAGACAGATCAAGCCAGAGGCGAGGTCCACTGCCAAGGACAGGAGCACAGACGATCCTTCATCCAGATAGAACTGAGGGACAGCTGAAAGTGCGAGACGAGCCAGAGGCGAGGTCTACTGCCAAGAACAGATGCACAGATGAGCCACCTGGAATAAGGAATCTCTCTCGCTCTCCCAGAAGGAAGTGAGAAACAGTTACAACACCTGAATCCCACTGCACCAAACAAAGGCAAAGAGAATTAAATAAAATAAATGTTAAAGAATAGAGGGGTAGGCAGAAATGGAGGACAGAATCCCAGTGCGCCACACTTTCCACTGAACTGTTCCAGCTCCTTTAGCCTGGTCTGTTCGGTTCCTTTCAAATTCATGGGTTGTGAAGAGAGAGAACTGAATGACTCATTGACCCTCATCACTCTAAGTGAGAGGACTGTTTTTGTTCTAACTTTACTCCTTCTCAGTTGTAAAGCAGAAAGTTTTTCAGTTATTTGAATGAATTTAGCTTCTCAGATCCCTCAGTTCTCCGGTTTAGATCCGAATTCTTCTTTGACTGTATTTGTGTGTCTGTTTTTCCTTGTTTAAGGATTTGATCTGTGTTGTCTAATGGGATGAATTGGACTTTGTGTGTTTGCTGTGATTTAGATGCTCAACCCTATATTCTCTCTGCCATCTTCATTGTTTTATCTCCCACACACATATACGCACTCCTGACAGGCCTCTCCAGGTTAATAGATAGTATTTTAAATCATATTACCTCCATTACAAACTGTTTTATTGTCCCGGTGCATCTGTCAACGCGGCGAGCGGCAATGTGTGAGAAAGAGACATCAAGCTTCTTCCTCTCCTCTGGCCTGCTCTGATGCTATCGCGGCGGGGGGAATTGAAGAAAGGCTGGAGGAGAGTGTTGGTGCTGGAGTTAAGAGATTGAGCTGCAGGACATAGATCAGAGAGAGGGAAGAACGAGACAAAGGCATACCAACGTATAGACATTAGGAGAGGCCCAACCAGAGGATGAGGGATATGAAGCTGGGCTGTGATCAGTGGTCCTGACCCCACTTTGTCAGCATTGTGTGTGTGTGAGACGGAGATAATGGGGGAGAATGATCGCATGTTTGGCACCATCTGAATCGACGATCTGGTGGGGGTTAGAGGCGGATAGCTGGAGATACGAGGCTGCGGAAAATCATTGTTTCCCTTAACTGGTCAGTTCAGGAAAAGTCGAGACGAAGAGAATACGTTTTGGTGAGGAATTCGTTAGTTTTTACGGCACGGATTCCTCGTTTCACTGTGGCACAGAGACATCCAATCAGATGGGATACTCTAAACATACTAGTTCAAAACAGCTGATTTTAGATCAGTCCTGAGAATACACACGGAGACAGTGTGCATTTATGCTAAAACCAACAAATTAAGGAATTTAAAGATCTTTCTTCATGTTTTTCCTGTTTATTACCAGAATGTTTCACTTTTTTATTGAGCTAGCTCATGAATTGCCATTTATTTAAACAGAAACACTAATCTTACCTTCAGTAAATTAGTCCTGTGTGTTTCCCGATCACGTTTATAAGAAAAATCTTCCCTAATTGTATTAGTTACAACACCAGGGAGTTATTAGATTGTATTTTTATATGTAGCTGCGTCTGTCCGATCCATGTCAGTAATATTTAGATGACTATAGTATTTATAACTACTAGTTACCTGGTATTTCTTTATAGTTTTGTCCTCATTGTTGGTGTTAAGGGCAATAACCATAAGAACTGCTGTTCTAACTGGAGACACTTTATTTCAGGGCTGCAGAGTAAAAGTGGAAAGAGAATTTTAGGACTTTTAGGGGTTTTATGTACAATCAAACTAAGAAATATCATCTGAACCTTAACAGACTTTATTCTCATGATTTACCATTTATGACTTTTTTTTGGGTAAATTTGTGTATTTTTTGTCCTAAACTTATGTGTTTTGAAGTTGTATATTTAAGACAAACTGTAAACGTGTACATTTGTGAGTTTAAAAGTCATAAATTTAGATTATAACTTTTAAAGTTGTAAACATACGACTAAATTCTCATAATATAACAGTTGGGACTTTGTTGTCATAAGTTTCATTCTTTTTTTCATAAATTTACAACTTTTTTCTTGTAAATTTATGTATTTTTTCCCATAAATATACATGTTTAAAGTCATAAATTAACAACATTTAAAGTAATACATTTTCAACTTTAGAACACATAAATTTGCAAAAAAGTAATACATTTAGGCTGCAACTTTTACATTTGTAAATATACAACTTTATTTTCAATTCACAACTTTTTTCTCATAAATTTATGACTTTTAAAAAATGTTTTTCTTATAAATGAAGGAGTTTTTTCTCCAGTATTTATGTATTTTTTTTCTCAAAAAATAACAATATTTTAAAGTAATAAATGCACGAAATTTAAAGTAATACATTTACAACTTAAAAACACAAAAATGTGAAAGATTAAAAGTCATAAGTTTAGCCTATGGCTAATAGAGTTCATATAACACTTAATTCTCGTAATCTAACAGTTACCATTTTTTTTCTCATAAATGTATACGTTTTTCTCCTACATTTTTCTTTTTTTCTCATAAATTTACAGGTTTTAAAGTAACACATTTACAACTCTAAAACACATTAATTTGGGAGAATAAAAGTTTTACATTTAGCCTATCACTTTTAAAGTTGTAAATCTACAGTTGTGATTTTTTTCCCCATAAATTCATGACGTTTTAGATTTTAAATGTTTGTATTTTCTCTCACACATCTTTGTTTTAAAGTTGTAAATTTACGTCATATAAGTCAATACATTTCCAATTTTAAAAGATAAAATTTGACAGAATAAAAGTAATAAATTTAAAGTCTTAAATATATATAAATTACTCTTTTAATATAATAGTAGCAAATTTTTTCTAGTAAATTTTATTTTTTTCATGAGTTCATAACATTTTTCTCATACTCTAAAGTATTTTTTCTTCAGAAATTTATGTTTTAGTAATAAATGTATGTCATTTACTTTAAAACACGTAAATTTGTGAGTTTAAAAGTCATAAATTTAGCTTATAATTTTCATCTGTAAATATACAACTTTATTCTCAAACTTTTTTCCTTGTAAATTTGTTTTTTTTTCATGATTGTAGGCGTTTCAAAGTCATAAATTTACAACTTTACAACATGTAAATCTGTGTGAATAAAGGTCATAACATTAAAGTCATAAATATACAACTTTATTTTCATAATTTAACAGTTCTGACTTTTTTCTCATAAATGTATTACTTTCAGGTCATTATTTTAGAAAAAATTGTTCTGTTTGTAAACTGTTAATAATACTCTGTCGTCACTCTTGGAAATTTTGGCACAAATTGAGATTTTAATCCGGGAAGAAGGAGAGATTTCACACAAACACTCAAGAGGAACATTCATCTCCATGTCTCCTGACCCTCCACAGAATCAAATCCATTTCCTGAAGAAGCGCTTTTATTTAGTCTCACTGATGTGAATCTTCAACACCACAGTCATACAGTTTGTTTAGTAACAGGCAGCAAGGTCAGAGTTAATGACGGCGCCGAGCGTGTTTCGGAGCTGGAGGTTACGGGCCAGAGCATCGATTCAACCGCTGCATCCAGCGTGTTCTGCAGCCAGCGGCCGCTCCACAGCGAAATGGAGATTGCATCAGTGTGTTGATGCATATGCTGCCATGCAGAACACTCTTAAGGGACGTACACACAGTCAAATGCTCGGATGCTCACGTTTGGATCACCTCATCCAGAACGTTCTCTGATGGCTTTATCATTCTGCCCGCTCCCGAACACCCCGCTGATCTCACTTATATGTGTGCCAGTGTAATATGGAATAATATTCATGGGGATTATTCAGATTTATAGTTGGGTTATTAATTGCGGCAGCGCTTTAAGTTATTCCTATTTTATGGGGCGGAAAGATAATAACCTAATAAGTTTCCCCTTGTGTCTCAGTGTGTGTGTGTGTGTTTGTTTCAGTCTGAATATGCAGTATGAGGTCCAGAGCGTATAGCTCATCATTACAAACAGCATTTACTTGACTTATTCAGTCTCTGGAAGCCGCTGTTGGTTCAGTCCACACAGCTCTAACGGGACAAACCACTTATTTTAAGAATGAGTGATCGTGGTTGGGACGACGCGGGGCGCTCCTATCAGTAACTGGTTTCTATGAGGCTGTTAGGAGCTGATGGAGGGATTCATTCATTCATTTAGTTCTTTGGTTTTGACAATAAAGGGAATTGGGATGTGGTCAAAGGTTGTCAGCTGCTTCACAAAATGATGATTGCTTCAGACTCGTATCATTTATGTTGCACACATCAATAAATGAACACATCAAGGACGGAGCTGGGGAAAAGAAAAGAGGATGTTATGAAAAATGAGTCATGGTGTTAAAGTCCCACTGTTTTCAGAGTGTTCCCGTCGGTCATTTAATTATTATTTTTCCGTTTTGAGCCAAAATAAACCCTATATTTGTATCATATTTGATACATACATCTCATTGGCAAGATCCAAACTTTCTTATAAAGAACTAGGTCCATGTTGTCAGAACCTGTAGTTCATCATCCTTCCACTGGGGGCAGTAAACCCTCATTTCAAAATGGCTGCTTCCATGAAATCTCAAAAACACTTTTGGCGGGAAAAGTTTATGCTAATTTCAAACGTTTCTGGTGAGAATGCCTTATCTGTTATCATTTGTTTGTTTATATATTTCTGTATTGAAATAATGTGAAATTTGCTGATAAGTAATTCTTTGAAAAAACAGTTAGTGGGTAAATAAGGAGCTTTTTTTTAACATTCATCTTACTAACATTGTTATGAGCAAAAACTTACCAAATCATGTGATGTATCATAATTGATACCATCTGTATCTGATTTAAGAAAAAACAGTTTTTTGTGGGTTTCATCAAAAGGTTTAAAAAACATCGTTATTAAAAAAAAAAAAATACAAAAATAAAATTTCTGTCAATTCTTTGATGCAGTGGGCTTTACAGGGTTAAAAACCTGTGTCGTTTTCCAGGACATAGTTTCTACAGAGATCATTAAAAATTTGCTTCTGAGTTGTGAAAGGGACCGTTGGTGTGGAGTAACCCCGCCCCCTTTCCTCTCCCCATTGCCAAAAGCTTGAAGAAGGGAGCTTGTAAAGGAGGTTATAATTTGAATAAAGAAATACTCAGAAATACCAGAAATACCAATTATCAGAAACAGAAGATCAGATCCTGATAGAAGCGCTCAGTAATGCAGGTAGAGTGGCACCAACAATACTTTGCACTGAGTGAGGCTCTCTGCAGTGCTCAAGTGTCCTGTGGGTGATTGGCAAATGAGAGACGGTTGAGCAGCATCCAGGAACTGTGCGCTGAGGCTGCTGGGAGATGTAGTGCAGTCAGTACTCTGGAGATAGCTCCCACCAGTGACCAGAGGGGGAGACAGAGTTACTTTGAGCGGCCATATTTGATTTTCTTTCTACTTGCTAATCGAGTCACTGAAAATGTCACATGTCCAAACCCGAGTCCCTGATTGGATGATGAGGCTAATTGGTCAAATTAGCTAAACCTCAGATTTCTTAAGTCCCGACGAGCCCAAATCTCAACATTGAAACTTTATTAGCTTGGTGTTTCCATCCAGGTCAGTTTGGACCACAGATGTATAAAAAACCAAACAACAGACTCCAGAAATATTTTTATGGGTCATTTTTCACTTCAGGATCTCTGCTGGTCGCTCATTAATGCAGACGGGACAATCAGCAGCAGCCACACTACAAGCTTACTGACTCCACAGCACAGATACACACAGACAGGCTGGACTCAGATGTTATTTCTTTCCACACACTCGGCTATCCAGAGCTCCCTCCGCGTTTGCGCAGCTCTCATCAGTGAATATAAAGATGTCACATAAATGTTAAAGGACGTGGGTCAATATTTCAGGCCGCTGGAACACTCTGCTGCAGTTTCTCGTTGTGTTTAATATGCAAATTGATCCTTGGTGTGCGTGAGCTGCAGGTCAAGTGTCCTCGTGGCCTTTCCATTCTGTGTGCAGCTTGATGGGTTCATTAAAGGCATGTGACCCCCCCATCCCACCACTGTGCACACACACAAACACACTCAGACTTCCACAAGAGACACTTTAAAAAACTGCTAATTTGATCAATACTTAATTTTTCCTCCTCAATGCTTTTTTTCCTGTCAAGCTAAGATAAGAGGAGCGAGGGGGCGGGGCCTTGTGTATCACAGTGTGTTTGTAAGAAACCTGCAGCCGGGTTTGTGTTATCAGTGTGTGTTTCTATCACAGCAGTGTGTGTGTCAGAACTGTAATTACCTCATGGCCTCCTATTACCTGTGTGGTTGTGTGCGTTTCTGTGTGTGTGTGTGTGAAGACAGTATCGGCCCATCTGGTAAATGGATAGGTTGGCGAGGTGTCGTCATGGCAGCCAGTTAGCTGGGGGGATCCAAATGATGTCATCCCTCACCGTGGCAACACTTAAAGAGATAAGTTCTTTAAAGAGGCGACCATTAATCAGCAGCCAAACACACTCTTTGGGGGGAAACACACACTTTGAAGCGTAACACAAACACACACACTCTATTGTTGAACCATTTGACCGCTCCGGTTCCTGTTCTCCATTTGTAATCGGGCCGTCATAGCAGACAGTCAGGAGGAAGGGCTGTAGTGGTCGCGTCACGGTACGGAAGTTCAAGTCTGGGAGGAAATCGGGCTAAAAATGAGGAATATTTGGTAATATTTGCAAAAACTTAAGAACCACAACAATCAAGGTTTTGATAGTTCTTTTATGCCAACATCCTGCATGTTGGTTGTCTTACAGACCTGTGAAGATGCTCTCGTAGAAGGCATGTTTACACTGATATTTCCACTTTTTCAGGAAGGATTGGACAAGAATCACACTGAATTGGACCTCAATCTACATCCTACGTTTCTGAATTTGAAGCACCAAACTAGTTACGGGTTTTGCTCGCAAGAATTGATTCCAATTTGATTCCATTTGACGGTTTCAGTGACTCGATCAGCAGGTGGAGTACATGAGAAATGTTCTTCTCATCCTGAACTTATATCCATTTTTTTGCCTGAAGTATTCCAGGGCTGGTCACAAGACTGTTGTGAGGCCCACATGGGAAGGTCTTCTTAACTTTAGCTTTTTAATTTTTCTTATTTTCCTCAAGACAAAAATAATTTTAAAAAATCCTCAAATGTTATTCTTATTTTGATTTTTCCCTTCTCAGACCAATGCAGGACAGCGAGTCTTCAAACAGATAATTTGTTAAATGAAAATATTTATTTTATTCATTTTTTAGATCTTTATTTCATTTATTTACATGATACAAAATTAATAAATCAAGAGGAGCAGAAAAAGACAAAACTTGTGTTTTCCTTGTCATTTAACTCTTTAAAACAATAAATTAAAAGCTTAAGTAATAAAAATTAACTTAAAAGATTACAATTGATTGAAATATTAAACAAAAGATTAGTTTGTAATTGAATAAATACAAAAAGACTTCTCATGAATACACTACACACTAAAGCATTTTTTAACATACAAACTATTATTTTTGGTAAAGTTATGGGGAAAGTTTACTTTGGACGGGGAAATCCTTGTTTTTTGTCATTAAAAATCCTTGTGTTTGGACTCGTTTTGATTGTCCTCACTACAGAAACAACACAATTAAAGAAACAGGAGTTATACTTTCAAAGTAAAAAACAGAAAATAAATCTAGAACAGAAAAAATAAAACTGAGAAATCAAAATAAATGTAGCAGAAAATGTATTTTTACTTTAACTAGACGAGGAAACACCAACTGTAGATCAATCGTTTATTATTACGTCTAATTACAGCGGCTTAATTGGATGTAATTAATGCAGCATAATTAGGCTTAATTAATGTTGTGTAGCCTCTTTGATTTAGCCGGACTCCCCAGGCACCAGTTAGAGGTTCATGTCTAAGTTCTGCAGCTCTGTCTGAGCCGTCACTGCAACAATTCAACCTATTACTGCTGAATTATTTCTATATTTTGTCAATCTATAAAAATAAAAGGTTTTCAAAATCATCACATAAAATGCTGTTTTGTTTTTGCAAGAACACTCAAAAAAAATTAAATAAAATCTGGCATTTATCCAAACGCAATTTTGCAAACAAAACACTTTTTCCTGAAAATATTTTGACCTCGACATGAACTAACTGGAGTTCACTTCTATCAGATGTTTCCATCTGAGAAAAAAAGTTTATTAATGCCACATAATTGAGTATTGTTGGAAAATTTGTGTTGCCTCTCAAACGATCTGAGCAGAAATCTTAACTTTCTGTGACAAAAGAATTGTATTACACATGCTAAACTATATATAGCGTATTTATATAGTATATTTATACATGTGTGTTCACCAAAATCACTTTATACAACGTCAAAGTTTGCAGCTTTCATAGTATTTTCACTCTGAAGAGCTATGTTTATTTACTAATAACTCAAAAACTACACAGTAAAAGTTCACAAATCTCTGAGCTGAAAGTATAGAACAAAGATATACTCGTCATGGCCGGGAATTATGTACCAAAGTCACTTTATTCACCAGTTTATGATCTAATAATTCAAAAACAACACAGAAATAGTCCACAAATCTGTTTTGTGTATAAATAATACTTTTGTAGTAATGCACATTAGAACAGATTAAGTGTTTTATTATGAAGAGGGAACTCACTTCAATAACAGAAAGACTGTCCGCCCAGATTTGTGTTCTTCCTGTATTGACATATCCAAAGAAGATGTAAATTTATGTCTCTCAAAATCCCAAAATATATCGAAACTATAAACTTTCAAAAATATAAAACTGGAACAAAGATCAAGCAGCAAATGTCAGAATCCAAATGCATGAAAAAAACCCTAAGCTAATCATAAATAAATAGATAGTAATTAATAATTAAATTAAATGTATTTAAATCTTCTATTAAAAATACTAAGAATAATAAATAAACAAAAATTGAAAACAAGTGAAAGAAAAGAAATAAAAAGGGAAAAAGTCGTCAGTTTACGTTTTATAGTTTTATTACTTTCCAATTTTTGAAGCGATTTACTAAATAGAATAAAGACATTTCTAAAAACAAATAAATCATGTTCAGCTTTGAACAAATTTAATAACTAATTTTCATAAAATGATCAAATTATTAATTACGAAATTTTTTTTTGTTTTAAAAGGCAATCATAAAAAAATATAAACCAAATTATAATCTGGAATAAATAGTTTGTGCGTTTCATTTCCTTCTTACACTCAGAATGAGTGAAAACATATTTTCTTTCTTTTTAGGAACTTGTGCTCAGTGTAGTTAAAGTCGAATGTGCAGTGCCGAATGTCTCAGAGGACGTTTGATTGGCTGTCCCGTTAGCCAATCGAGTGACGTACTTCATGGTGAGGATGATCATTCGCTCACTGCCTTTTTCTTAAATATATTTGTATTCTTCTGTTAGTTTTATGGTAGTCATTAGTGCGGTGTGAGTACTGGCTAAGTATTTCCAGCGGTCCACAGGTTTCCCCATCCCGTATTCACCTGTTAGGGCAGCTGTAGCCCAGACTTTAACCTCGTGTGCAGCACTTACAAGTTTAAAAGCGACTGAAGCGGCGAGGAGGTCGCCTCGTTCCATCAGATATTATGTGGCGGAGTGCTACTGGAGTGACTCACACTCGTGCCGCTGCCTCCATATATCGTTTCCTGGGCTCGGTGCCACGCTCCTCATCATGTTTGTCCGGGCTAATCGCCCAGTTGCCGCCTCCTCCCTGCATTAACTTTGTTAGAACAGAGACACCTCGTTAATGACACTGCTAATTGAATGAAATGGCCATACTAACGAGCATAAAACCTCCCACTCACATTTTACTAATTAACAGCACACTGGCTTAATTACAACAGTAGAAACACGCACGGTTCTGTCTCGTTACTGTTAATTGCGGCGGCTTACAGGGATTTATGGTAATTGGCTGTATGAACGTTGTTAACGAGAAGCTGAATTAGCAAGACACACAGAGACAAGAGGAAAGCAGAGATGTGCCAGCGCCGTTTAACAAAGACTTCACTCTTCAGCTGCTGCTCAGACTGGCTGGTTGGAATCTAAATATTTCTCATGTGAATGCGAGGACTGCATGATAACGCGCTCTGCTGAGCCCAGAAAGGTCACAGGTTTGATGCTGCAGAACGAACAGAGCTAAAGATCATCATTTTGGACACTTTAGAGGAAATGGTGGACTTTCAAAGTAAGATATTCACCAGAAAGTGATTATCATTTTATGTTTTTTAGTTTGCTAAAAAGCAATGATTTGGTTCACTGATTAAACCTAAAATAAACTCATTCAGACTGAAGGGAAATGATATGATTAAGAAATATATGTTGAAGTCACGGGTGTCAAACTGAGGGAGACACAGGGAGACAAAATCAAAACACACTTTGGATCACAGGACGAACAGGATAAACATTTATTGAACTCTCTAAAACTACATTTTTAAAACTTTAAAACCGTAACTGTAACATAATTATGAACAAGATATAAAACATTACCTGTGATAATGCTAGTGTTAATGCGGACAGTTGAAGATTGATAGGTAGAAACACTGAAGCTGAAAAACGTTGAAGCTAATAGCTTAAAACACTGAGGCTGATAGCTGAAAACGCTGAAGTTGATAGCTGAAAACGCTGAAGCTGATAGCCAGCTAAAACATTACCTCAATGCCAACTTAGCCTAAAAAACAAAACAAATGAACTTAGGTTAGCCAAAACAGCTAGCATGTGTAGCTGAAAAAAATAGCTAAACTTCAAAATAGCTTAAAAAAGTGAAAAAAAAGCCTAAATTAGTCAGAAAAAAGCTAGCATGTAGCTGAAATATTAGCTAAACTCCAAAACGGCCTAAAAATCTTAGTAAATGCCAAATCAGTCCAAAAAACTAGCAGAATTACAATTTTTAAAACTTTAAAACTGTAACTTTTTAACATAATTATGAATAATAAAAAACGCAGGAATAATATTCCAGAATGAATCAACTTAAACTTTGGATAACTTTAAAAAATTTACTCTCCATAAAAATCTATTTTATCAAAATTATACAAGTTAGAAATGAGCTCAAGATAACATCGGGTCATTAATAACAATAATATAAAATGATCTGGAGGGCCGGATAGAATTACCCGGAGGGCCGGATCCGGCCCCCGGGCCTCGACTTTAACACGTGTGGTTTAAGTTATGTCAGAGAGAACTAATCAGTCTTAAGTTTATCTTGTCAAAATAAATACTGATAAAAAGTGCACTTTTTTTTTGTTCAGTTGTGGCGGCTTTTGTGCTGGAAATATATTCAATCAGACCAAAAAGGAAATATATTTTTTTGGACTGGGAACCGTTTCTATGCCCACATTTGTAAACATGTCATCACTTTAGTGATGTTGGTGTCATTATTAGGTAAATTCAAGCTGTCATTTACACCCATAGTTCATTATTTGTGGGTTTTGTAACTTTTGTAAAATGTTTAAGTTCAAGTTGTAAAAATACCAATAAAATACATTTTACTTTAGTGGGAAAAAAAGAAGAAATATTTAAATAAAGGATGTTTTCTGTGATTTTAATAACGAAATAACCAAATAAAATACTTTGTTTCTTTGATTTTATTTATTTCAAGCAATCTAAACAAACAAAAAAAGTACAAAAGAAGTTAAATGAGAAAGATATATCTTTAGTCATTCCACGTACACATGTACCAATATTATTTCTATTATTATAAATGTTATAGATTTAGTATGCATGCATAACACAATGAATTTATGAAATGTAAATTTAGTCAAAAACAGTTTATTTAATTGAAAAGAAGTGAGAAGTGGACGTGAACGTTTATGTTTCCTCCCTATTGTGCTTTTCTTAAATATTTTACTTTTTTATTTCACATATATATCACATTCCACTTATGATGAAAGATGTAAAATTATTCCAGAAATCATATAGACCAAGTATTAAAATGGAGTGTTTTATAATCATCATCAGAATAGATTATCACAATAATGTGAGTAATGTGAGCAGGTACAAAAATAAAATATTTAAAATATAAAACTGTGACTGTTGACATTTTGTGAACAAGTTTTCAGAATAAAAGCATTGGTTTGTTACTTAAAAGGTGGAGAGATTTGCTAAAACGTGACTAAATTCATATAATGTTTTCTCACAATGGACAGAATATCAGGACATCACTTTTTTTACACTTTAATCACTTGTTATTTTTATCATTACTGGTCACCGAATCCTAATAAAGTTGTCAAACCTCCTGAGCTACAAACATCTAGATCAGTACTGATGTGTGAGTGAAAACAGAGTAAAACGTTCAGAATTGAACTGTTTTGTCTGCTTTTGGTTTAGTTTCATTTAAAAAACACAAATAAATTTCCTTTCTAAAGTAAAACAGAAAAATGTTTGTATCGATTTAGCAAAAGAACTGAACAAAATAACCCCTCCACCATTAAATGACTGAGTTTCTTCCTCTTTTCCAGTCGTCCTCCTCCTCCTCATATTCCCTGGTTTTGCTCTCCTCCCTCTGATGAAGTGATTAAGCTTATGTGTTGGTGGAGGAGCGCTCATGCAGGCAGACACCACTCAGATTGCTCTGCATGTATTACTGCTGTGTGTGTTAGTCCTGGCAGGCCTCTCACAGCTCATTGGCTGCATATGAGCGAACGTCAGTCAGTCATTGGTTAAAAGATCTGGTTAGCATCCGTAATTACAGCCGACGCTCGACGAATGCACTTCAGTGTGTCTGTGTGTGACGGATGTGTGCAGGGCGACAGATAAAATGGTGAATGTTCTGGACTGAAACAGACAGACGGAGAAGAAGTGATGGAGGATAACAGGATGACTCGATCACAGACGGGATCCCATGCAGCCAGCGATCATTCCACGCAGGAACCTTTAGATTCTCAACTGTCAGTCAGAAAGAAGCTTACTTAGTGGCTTTATTACAAAAAACACAGTCTTATGTGGTTCTAAAAACATAGTATACATTTGTTTTTTAAGTCTTAAAATGTTTCAGGAGGTCTCCTAAAGGTGGAGATCTTTTCAAAATCCTGTTTTGCGATTAGACTTACAGGACTGCTGGCAATAGTTCAAAGTTTAAACTTATATCGCAGTAAAATTATTAAATTTAGAACTTTTGGTTTTTAACTTGAGATAATTCTATAAATGAAAGTACAATATGGATATAATGTCAAAATAAAGTTTTAAAAAGTTATTTTTTTATTCAAAAACTTTAGGTTGTAAACTAATCGGGGGCTTGTCCGGGAAGCAAAAATCAAAATCTTTTAATTTTGTTTCAAAATTTATTTTGATTTATGATTTCAAGTTGACATTGCTAATGCGAGTGTAAAAATTAAAAATATATTTTTTTGTAATTTTTTAGTAACTGTTTAACATTTACTATAAGGTCAATTTACAAGTTTTTGGGCAGAAATAGTATGATAAAAAAATACCACATGAACACTGATTTCTGATTAATTCTTCTCTGTTAGAAATTACTATATTTATTCTTTCAAATTAAGTAATAGGAATAAAAAGAGATACTTCTCACATATTGTAATGATTTTCATTTTGCAATATGCATCGATTTTGTCGATAAAGTTTTTTTTTTTTGATCTTTGAACAGAACCAGCTTGATAGGATTCAGATCTTCACATTGAAAACACAGACCTTTTTCCCCTCCAGTTTCATGTCACCTTAAGAACTTTTTTCTGTTGTACTATAAATGTAAAAGTATTACATATATATGTGTTTTCATTTTTTTTAAATAGCAATTCATTCAAGGCAGAATTTGTGAAAAAGGCTTAATTTGCTCCTTAATGTTGAGATTTTACTTCAATAAGTTTATTCATATTGAAAACATTTAACGTATTTCTATCTGAAAATCATTTCACATTTTCTTCATTACACGAATTTAAGCGTACTTAAATGTATTTATTTTGTTTAAAAACCTCCTTTAGTTAAACAACTTTTTTAAACTGATTCAATATTACAATATAAGAATGTATTTGAATACAGAATCAGTTGTGAAATACACAAAAAAGGAAGACCTGCAAATTTTAACACATTTTTCTTCTTGTTTTTGTAGTATTTCTATTTTTTTTAAGAAAAATTAAGTTTGTTTTATCATGATGACATGAAAGCTCTGGTGTTTATCAGGTTTGGGCCTTTGTGCCATAAAGACAAACTTCACTGATGTATTAAATGTTGCCCTTAAAATTACTTTTAATTATTTAATTGATATTAATTTTCAGAAAAATAGACAAAAATACTTCAAAATAACAAATATATTTCGTGTGGTTCTGAACGCTGAGGTGCTCGTCTAACAGCAGGTTATAGTTAGTTACATACATGTTCTTTTTTTGTTCTGTTGGCATGTGAAGTGTGTGTGCTGTGTGAATATGCAGATGAGCCGTGTGTGTGTTGCGTTGTGACAGGGACTAATGTCTAAATCAGCCAGACTCCATCGCCCTGTCGCCCCGCTCCCCTACAAATGTCACCTGTTCCCGGCCAGTGATTTGCATAATGCAAAGCTTCTCAGTCGTAACGGTCCGATTAGCGGCGGGGAGCACCAGGACCATTCCTGACGCACCAAGCCGTTAACTGCCGCTTTCTGCCGGGAACAACTGTGATTAACTAAAGGGGGGAAGTGAGAGCGACAGAAGAGTCGGGCCTGGAGGAGAAGAAAAGACGCAGAAGAAGCTGGGCGGAAAATGTTCATACTCTGCTGGCATTAAATACCTAAAGGCAAGTGGGCTGCAGGTGACGGGTCCAGGTGATGTACAGTACACCTGGACAGAAACACGGGGAGGATGAAGAGGACAAAAAAAGAAGAGACAGAAAAGCTCAGTTTACCCAAAAAGTGCACAGTAGGCGGATATTTTTGGTTTACTTTTACACAGAAAGCTTCAGTAAAAGCATATACAAAACGGACAGATTGGGGTCTTGTCCGGGATGCGTAAGTAAAAAAATAAACAGCACTAAACACGATCATTTATCTTTCATTTTAATTTGTTTAAAATTTTTATTTGTAATATTGAATGGCTAAGTAAAATAAAAAAACAATGGAGAATTTGATTTGTGTAATTTGTAGTAACTGTATAACATTTTGTATACTGGCAACTTTAAAGAATGTTTGGCCAAAAGCTGTTAAAAAAAGTATTTTAAATTCTTCAAGTTATATTTACTACATAAAACTGATTTCTAAATAATTTTGTGGTACTATAAATAATTGTATTAGTAGTTAAAACTATAATATATATATATATATTTGAAATAAATATATATATATATATTTGAAATAAACCAAATAATTTATATTTTTCTTAATTTTAGCAGTCAATAAAATACTAAAACATCACCTAATTGCAAATAAAAAAAATATAGCAATTCAATTATTTGAAAAAGGTCACTTGCTTATGTTTCATTAAAAAATGCAGTTCTGAATAGCAAAAAAAATGATTTTTTTTCCTGGTTTCCATTGTTTTTCGTTCCTAATCCCTAAAGTTGCCTCCTCTTTCTCTCTTTTTGGTTCCTCTGCCTCCACATGACGGATGAGGCAGAGATGAGAGGATGAGAGTGGAGATGTGTTGCAGCTCACTTCTCCTTCTAATGTCTCTGGCTGCTGGGAAACCATGTGGAAAACTAAGGACTATTAATGCCACAAACAAATCTCTCCCAAAACGGAAGCTCTTTTGCATGTTTTAGTGCACGGGCTTAATGACATGGAGAGAAACTGGAGAGGGAGATGAAAGAAGAAGATGAGGGAGATGAAGGGGCGATTACAGAGCGGAGATGGAGGAAATGAAGGAATGATCTAGAGGAAGGAGAAGATTGGCTGGAGAAAATGGAGGAGATGCTAAAGGAGGAGAAGGAGGCGTTTAAGTGGCGTGTTGGTGTTTCTCTTTTTTACGTTTAAAACTCTTCAAGTCAAAGAAAGTTCCCTGACATGTTTTCATCAAAAGCTGTAGTTATTATAAATACAGATTATTTGTGTTGTTATCCTTCAGAGAATGATTGACGACACGATTACACTCGTCTCTGATTTGAGAGCTGAAGACAGTCCCAGTCAAGTCTAATTCCTTTCCATCTGTCTCAGAGGTTAACAGCTATTCCAGTTATTAACCTGCACCACCTCCGATAGCCTCAGCCGAACCGTCCAAGTCTTAACCAAGCCTTCAGCGATAGCATCGCCGTGTCGGAGTGGAGAAGAAGCGCTCCCATTAGATGTCCAGCTAGATAAATAGATTATAATGGGCTACTGGAGGTGTGTTTGGTCGTTGGGCTTGACGCTCTCATCAGATGTGATCTCGGGGTCGCCGCCATGAATCAAGCGGTGCTGCGACGTCATTGGTCATCCTGACAGCTGAACAAAGCCCAGCGACTGCAGAGGGACAGGCGCTGCTAATGGAGCCAGATTAGGATGGGTGTGTTTGGTAACTGGTGCTGGCACTGCAGGTAGGAGTGACTTCCAGTGGCTAAGACCGGCGGTTCTGGCGGACCCGCTCGGCTCCTCGTGTTCCAACGCACACCCCGGTGGTGTGGGAGTGGTGGGGCTGATAAGAAGCAGATAAGGCGTTAGGGCTAATGGTTTCCACTAATGAGAAAACTGGCTGTGATTATGACAAATAGGTGGAGAGCAGCAGGCTAAGCAGCGACACAGAGCTGCTATTGTTAGGCAGCCGGGCTTCAGCATCTCATTACACCAACTCCTGATAGACCTCCTCCTCTGCTCCTATTGCACCTCCTCTTCTCCCTCCAGGACTCTTCTTTTGACATTTGACCCATAAAGTTTTCGTCGTTCACATTGACTTTAGATTTTGCTCCTCCATCTCCAGAAATGTTCCTCCTTTCTGCTGCATAGTCCAAGTTTATTCTTTAAATGTTACAATCATTCTATTAGTCAGAATGAGGGCGGCCACGATTGGTGACTAATCAAACTATAAAAATAGTTGATGACTAATTTAATAATTGATTAGTCATGATTTTTTACTATATAGAGTCAGAGTGTAGTAAAGTTGAAAGTTATAATGACAATCTGCTAGCTTTTTGGATTACTATGGCATCTGTTAAAGTTCTTTAGGCTATTTTGGAGTTTAGCTAATATTTCAGCAACATGCTAGCTATTTTGGCTA
>NC_050521.1:26357795-26363378 GCF_002922805.2 Oryzias melastigma | reverse complement strand
CTTTTGACATTTGACCCATAAAGTTTTCGTCGTTCACATTGACTTTAGATTTTGCTCCTCCATCTCCAGAAATGTTCCTCCTTTCTGCTGCATAGTCCAAGTTTATTCTTTAAATGTTACAATCATTCTATTAGTCAGAATGAGGGCGGCCACGATTGGTGACTAATCAAACTATAAAAATAGTCGATGACTAATTTAATAATTGATTATTCATTATTTTATACTATATGGAGTCAGAGTGTAGTAAAGTTGAAAGTTATAATGACATTCTGCTAGCTTTTAGGATTACTATGGCGTCTGTGAAAGTTCTTTAGGCTATTTTGGAGTTTAGCTAATATTTCAGCAACATGCTAGCTATTTTGGCTAATTTAGGATTTTTTTCTATTTTTTAAGGCTAATTTTGCATTTAACAAATACTTAAGATGGCTATCAGCTTCAGTGTTTTCAGATATTAACGTCTATGTTTTCGGCTATTAGCTTCAGCAATTTCAGCAATCAGCTCCAGAGTTTTCAGCTAACATGATAGTTTTCAGCTATCAACTTGAGCGTTTTCAGCTATCAACTTCAGCGTTTTCAGCTATCAACTCGAGCGTTTTCAGCTATCAACTTCAGCGTTTTCAGCTATTAGCTTCAGCAATTTCAGCAATCAGCTTCAGAGTTTTCAGCTATTAACATGAGTGTTTTTAGCTATTAGCTTCAGGAATTTTAGAAATCAGCTTCAGCGTATTTTAGCTATTAGCTTCAGCAATTTCAGCAATCAGCTCCAGAGTTTTCAGCTATCAACTTGAGTGTTTTCAGCTATCAGCTTCAGCACCTTCAGCTATCTTCACTAGAACCTTCAGTGGCCAAATTTAGCTTACAGCATTCACATTAGCATTATGCTACATGTCAGGTTTGTTGTTAGTTTAAAGCTAATGATGTGTGTTTTACATCCAGTTTGCGCATGACCCAATTGGTCAACTAATCGGGTCAAATTGGGTCAAAAGCTAATCAGTGATTAGTCGACTACTGGCAGCAGTAGTCAGAATAACAGTTTTTCTTCTGATACTTTATGTATTTGTAATTCAAGATATTCTAGCTATAAACTGACCAATCAGATGGATCAATAAAAGTAGGTGGAGCCTGCTGATCCCCGCCTCCAATGTTTAAAATGTTTGATTGACAGACTCTCCTGAGCTCACTTTCAAATGTTATCAATTTAAAGCAACCAAGGACATTTTTAATATAAGATTGTAAGTTGCAAAGATGCATTTTCATTTGAATTATGTTCCAAAACCCATAAAAATATAGGATACAACTGATTTTGCTTTTAAAAATTAATTTCATAATGATTCTAACTGAATTGTAAATTGACAGTTAAATTATGACAGAAAAACATGTCCATGTATGGATGTTTTTTTTTTCTCTTTTTACTTTAAGAGCAAAACTTCCTGCAGATCAACTATAACTTTTACAAAAACAATAGAAATGACATATAAGTGAGCTAAAACGTATTAAGGATCCGATTGGACCAAACAAAAACTATTCATACTTAGACTGCAGCAGAAGACAAAGTCCTCAGTGTTTAGTTTCTAATCAAACTTCCTTCTAAAATTGATGTTTTCCAATTTTCTGCTGCAAATATTCACTGATAAAAAAAAAAACTGTTCTTTTCATTGATTTTTTTGTGTTTGCTTTCTTTTGTTCTTGTTATTCTCTAAATTTCTCAATAGAAAATAGTTTCAGATGGAGCTAAAAGTGACTAAAGTTCAGATTACCCATCATCCTTTGTGCCTTTTGCCTTCATGGCCCCCTCAGGTCTTTGACCCCCCCAGCAGCTTTAATAATTGGAGTATTTATCTGTGCGCTTACAGCACATTAATACAGTTTAAAAGCAGCAGTTGGAGTATATCAATATTGCTTAACCTCCACTCCACCCTTAAAATCTCACCACCACCTTTTAACCTTCCCTCCTTCCATCACCCCCCCGTCTCACCCTTTGGTCCTTCGCCTCCTTCTCCCTGCCCTCGCCGCCGCCGTCTCCTCCCCCTCCCTTCCCAAACTCATTTCAGCATGAGATTATAAATGGAGCCTTGGGAATATGTGATAAATCAATTAATCATTTGTAGCTGTGTAGCTTAATGAGTGAACTGAGGTGTCATAATTAGTTCTCTCAGTATCAATCATTAAAGTGCAAGTTTGCTGATAAACAGGCAGCAGATGAGAGCAGAGACACGGCTGAGAGTCTGCTGCTGATGAGGAATCACATGATAGCTGGGCTAAATGTGCATTAATGAGCCCCACTTTACCGCCCCACATTTGCCTCTGAATCCCAATTGTGAGAAAACACTCAAAACTTCTTTTTGGGGATATTAGATGTTCTGGAGCTTAGAGTCTGGTGACCGAACTTCTTTTAGAACTTTTTCTTGTCCTGGATCTTCTTCAGAGTAAAACGATAAAAGATTATATTTAACAGAAAATCATTATCAGCTGAAGCATAAAGAAAGAAAAATAAAATGAATGCAAAGTTTGAGCTGGAAACGTTGTGAGATTCTGATACGTCTGTTTTCCTTGTGCAAATTCACGCTGTGATTGGACCAAATACTTTACAAATGTGAAAGCATTTGAGATAAAGTTCAACGACTCCAGAAAAGAAAGGAAAAACAAAACAAGACATTGAAAAAGTCAGATTGAAAGTTTTCTGCTTTTCAGCTCATTTTCTTTTAACTTCATGGTTTGTGAATTCTCTGAGAGTCAACTGTCTCTATGATGTTTCTAGGCGATTTGGTTCACTCCTAAAAGTGCAATGTGAAAGAAACAAAATGAAGTTGAGGATCAAAGTCTAAAATAAAATGTATTTTATATCATTTTGTTCAGTTTTAAAGAGATATTTTGTCTGTGTTTACAGTTCCGGGATATATTGGAATCATTAACTGTATATGAGAACGGGACTTTTGTTAATTGATTTTATTTATTTAATAGTTTATTTGACAGGGACAATGTGCAAAAACATTAAAGGTGCTTCACACCAGATTACAGCTGAAGCTTGTTTCCATCTGTAGTCCCCAACAAGTAAGAAATCAATACAATATAAACTTCAATATAAATGTGAACAATCATTCAATACCCACTCACACATTGAACTTGTCCACAAACTGCTGATTACATGATAAATTTTACAATCAAATCTAACTAAAACCATATCACTGTTTACAGACCAAAGGTAAGTAGTCGTTCAACTACACACTTAATTTGAACATTTTAAATCTTGACTTGTTATACAATAAGAATAAATAAAATTATACAAGTTTCAGACTCTGTGGAAGTTTGTTCCATTCTTTGATGGTTTTCTAAGAAAAGTCTGTCTGTCCGAAGGCTTTTTCAGTAGTAGAGGATCACATCATTGCTATAGAAATGGCTCAGACCAATCACTGCTCACCGGCGACATCTGGCTCCAACATGGCGGCGACTACTTGGCGTAAAATGGCGACTAATGTGACTTCATTTGGTTGGAACCATTTAGGTAAAACATTTTCTATGGATGATGTCACACTCAGTCCAGTTCTCATATAGACTTTGGTTGATGTATCGTGGTATGTATCTCTCCAAGCTTTTGTCGGTGTAGTTTTGCATTTTTTATTGCTGTTTTTTTTGATTGTATTACCTCATTTTGATGATTTTATCGTCTCATCTTCTCCAGTGGCTTGCTTGATTTTTAACTGAATTTGATGTCTTCATGTTCATGTATGAATAACATACTTGAAGGTTATGCGTTTTATTCGTCCGTCACAGCAGCTGATCTCCGGTTTGAGCTCCAACCCGCTACGATTCAATGACAGAAAAATGGAAAACAACCTTCTGAGAACGGACCTGCTGTCACAGGTGGTTCTGCTGATTTAATTCCGTCGTATGAAGACGTCGGTCCGTCTCGGCGAGGATCGCCGCTTAGTGCGAACAGAAAGTGCGGCAGCAGGGGTTAAATAAGCCGGCAGCTTATTACAGGCCTCCGCGTGAGGACTTAAACTAACTCATGCATATATAACACTAACATTTAGAGGGGGTGTCACTGTGTGAGCGGGTCATAAAGAAGAAGGGTCAGCAAAGAGGCCCCGAGCTCATAACTGTGTGTGAAGGCTGCTAATGGTCTTTCTGGCGTAGAAAATGCCCCAGTGAGCAGCCTAACTTATTGAAATCACAACCTCAGCGCTGGAAGCCATTACCGCGCTCATTTGCATAAAGACTCTTTCAGATAGAGTGCGGGACACGCCTCCTCCACCCCTGTCCTCTGCGTGCCAGTGTCTAATATCAGTTGGAGGTTCCAGTTAGGTTAACAAAAAGTTCAAGCTAACCCCCACGTTGCCTCCTATCAATATGGAGCAGCCCGGCTCCCCCTGACCAGTCTCAGTGATGTATGTTCGAGGGGGGGGGCTTCGACGGGGGGCTGGCGTGGGCCACACGGGCGTACACACACACACATACACGGAGCGGATGGTAACAAGCCATTAACGAAGCCTTAATTGATGAGCTCGTTAAGATCTGTTATTAGAGAAATTGATTTCAAATAGCCACTTTAATCTGCTGGCCGCGGAGAAACAGGCCACAATGCAAATTGAAGCCGCTAAAGTACATAATGGAGCAAGTAATTCATAGATTTCACTTTCACTAATTAATAACTGGAGATTGGGAGAGGTGGTGGCGGCGTGTTTGTGCGTGTCCGCGGGCTGGCAGTGGGAATGCGGGTCTATTGTGCATCTCTTGTTATTAATTAATGAGTTTTATTCCCAGGCAACCTATTAGTCATTAATGATGGGTTTGTGAGTTCTGTTTTGTGTGTTTTCCTCCAAAGGATCAGTGGAATTAAATAATCTGGTATGAGCAATGATATGATAAATGTGCCTGAATACGAAGATCACAGAGGATGCTGGGAAAATGCAGAACTATGTTATCAGTTATAACTAACTAATGCACTAGAAAAATTCAGATTTTAGGTTTTTATTCCTAAAATTTAAGTCATTTTTCTAAGTAAACTGGGTTTTTATGTCTTTGTGGCTCCCTATCTCAGTTTAAAACAAACATTATTTCCTTGTCTTCATTTGTTCTTTATTTAATTTAACTTTTCTTACAAGACCCACCCGATGGATGAATGAAAAAACTACATTTATACAGCAGTTTACATCTCCTGTTAGGACACATAAATGCTTAACAGTAAACGTGTAAAATTAGACAAATTAACTATAAAAATTTAAAATTGTATAGAACTGCAAAAAGCCATCAGCCATAAAATACATAAAACACAAATAAAACACCACCAACTACTGAGCATTAGAAGTAATTCTAAATAAAGGGATTTTTTAATTGACATTTAAAACTGTTAAGGTCTGATATGTAATTCCAAAATTAAGAAACCGGAAATGGAAAAATCACAATCGTCGATCACAAAATAAGACACTTATTTGACAAAATAACTGCGATAAAAGCAGAATGATTTGAATCTTGAAAACAAAATTTCACTGGATATAAATATTTTTCTAAAATTGAAATTTATATATTTTTTTCTATTTTCTCTGGATAGATTTTTTAGATGTTACTTATTTGCACTAATCT
>NC_050521.1:26353082-26357712 GCF_002922805.2 Oryzias melastigma | reverse complement strand
TGTTTATATTACAGCCTCTATCTAATAAAACTAACATAATATACAATTTTATTCTCTCACAATTATACGCTTTACACATCTTAAAAAAACAAAACAAAAACATTTTACATTTTATAAAAAATGATTATAAAAAATTATAAATGTAGCACTATATGTACTGATTAGGCGATAAAATATAAACTATTTCAACCAGATTATTAAAAAGCCACTTTGAACATCTTTTTAAACAGTTTTTGAAACATTCTCTTTTACGATCATGTGAAGAATTTAGAACACCCTCATTAAAAAATCAGCTCTGATTTAAAAAATGTTCATGCATCAATGTCCAATCTTATTTTGAACATTTTTAAAAAAGGAAAGTGATTTAATAACAATTATTCTTAAAGATTATTAAGATTGTTCTCATAGAAAAAAAAGATAGAAAAACAAAAAATCATGCTTTACTTAAGCAGAAATTACATTATTACATTTCATAGAAAGTTTTAAAAAGGCTTCAGTTTTTTAGTTATATCACTTGGATCACTCAGTGATGTTCAAATAGATGTTAAATGTATCTAAAAATGTGAGAAAATAAAAAGGCTTTAATAGGACGTCCTATTTTCTCATGACTGTAGTTTTGATTTTGCCATTTTAGCCCAAAATCCTTCAGCCGTTTGAACTTTAGGAGTTTAAACAAGAGAGAAAAGTGTGAAAATGTTCTCTTCTGTCTGAGAAAAGTGTAGGAAGTCTGTAGTGAGGAGTTACAACCTTAAAGCATCTAGAATTCTTATTTGTTTATTTTGGTTATACTTTAAACATAATTCCTACGATAAACGAGGGAACTCTGTACACTGAAAACTGCTTTTACCTCTGAACTGAGTACATTTAGCAAATATTGCACAGATGAAGATTGTTCAAACGTGAATATTAGTGGAAAAAGTGAAAAAAAATTGTGGTTTACGTGAAATTTTCACAGATGTATCACAAATGAACCGGAGAAGAAGTATGAATAAACCACCCAAAGAACACGTAAACCATTCATTCTTCATTGAATTTCTTCACTTTGAGATTCACAGAACTGGGCAGAAATCACATCGTTTCAGCACCACGGACAGCAGCCCGGCGGGCTTTGTTTTAATCAGTCGGATTCTCCTGATCCGCCTCCCTACTGTGACCTGAACTTCCATGCGGCGCCAGAAACCGACCCACAAGAAACCCAACGACAGAACCTGCCAGGACAAGCCAGACAGATGGATCAGGACACCCACACTCGATATAGACCCTTGAAGAGGTGAAATTTCGACCAATTTCTTTACCTGTCACACAATATGCTAATAGTACAAGATTGTTGCACTGTTTATAAGCAATTTCTTACCGATTTGTGCGTCAGTTAGGTCATTTTTACGTGATATGTGTGTATACACAATATTGTAAGAATGGTCACTACACATTGTGGCTGCTGTGAGAGCAAGGAATTGTGGGATATCATTCCCTTTGACTATCTGGAAGAATTAGGGCTTAGGTGTGAGTTTTTGTCTATGTTTTTTATTCTGTTGTTCTGTTCAGCACTATGAACAAGAGGAATGGAGAGGATGATTATGCCCTTGTGTTGATCTCCAAGTCTGCTTATGTGTAGCGTCACAAGTTACTCATTGCTGGTATATGAGTGGTCATGGAAAGCCTCAAACTTGAGTATGTATCTAGCAAAAATAACGCACAATTGCAGATAATATTTTCAAATAAACAACGTAAAATAGTATGATGGCTGACATGGCTCACATAAATGCAAAGCCACAGCAAGACGACAAAAGCCGCAACACAACGACAAAAGCTGAAGCACAATGACGAAAGCCACAACAAGACAAAAGCCACAGCACAACGACAAAAGTCAACAGAACAACGATAAAAGTCGAAACACGATGACAAAAGCCACAACAAGACGACAAAAGCTGACAACACAACAACAAAAACTGAAGCAGGACGACGAAAGCCACAACACAACGATTAAAGTCGAAGCACAACGACAGAAGCCGCAACAAGATGACAAAAGTCAGAACACAATGGAAGTGCTTCAGCTTTTGTCGTCATGCTTCGACCTTGTTGTTGTGCTTCTTCTTTTGTCGTTGTGTTGTGGCTTTTCTCCTCATGCTTCAGCTTTTGTCGTTGTGCCTCAACTTTTGTCGTCATATTTCTGCTTTTATTATCGTGCCAGGGCTTTTGTCGTTGTGGCTTTTGCATTCATATGAGCCGTGTCTGCCACCATAAAATACCCATAAACTGCAAAATTCTTAACCAGCAAATACTTTTACTGAATTCTCGTAAAGACCCGTCAGCCAAAACCTCTCAACAGACATCTGTGGACATCAACAAACACAAGAAACACGTAAATCACATGTAATCTGAAATTATATTTATGGAAAATGTACAAAATGTATGAAGTGTCAAAGTTGAGACTTTGCCACTCTCCTTCCTCCACAGACGCAGGTAAAGGTTTCCTCTGAACGGCTCTGGTGCTGTTTGGGTTTTGCTGGTTCTCACACATAGATCTGGAGCTTAACTGGTCATGAACCAGAAAGTGTAGCGTGAGCTCCAGCCGGCTCCCAGCATTTAATCTCATCTTTTCCTTTATCTGTCAGAAGAGGCATACACACACAAACATGCACACGGTGTATAATTCCAGCATTAGCGGGGGTATTAGCTAGAGTGGGGCAGGTACTTAACACTGAAAGGACTGAAATCACTTCCCAGGGGAGCTTTTATACAATGTGTGAGTATGAGCGTGCATGTACGTGTGCATCAGTGTCAGGCAGCAGCCATTGTGATTTCTGTGTGGCTTAAGCCGGAGGAAGTGCTTTCGCAGCTGTGTGGCGGCGGCGGTGGCGGCGGCGGTGGCGGCGGCTCAGGCCGCCCCCCCCCGCGTTGATTTAATGTGGAGAATTGGCTGCTGCTGTATTGAATCAGACTGGGGCCCATATTGTTCGGCTGCAGGGGATTACACGTTTAGCAGCTAGTGATCGGGCTTCAGTTATAGCGCCGGTCGCAGAGAGAAGCAGCTCTTATCAGCCACTGGGAGCCCAGTCTCTGCCACATTCACAAGTCTCCAATACACTTTAATTGAATTTCTTTTTAGAGACAGAGAGGCTCAGACGGCTCATGGCATTCAATTTGCCGCCTCCCCTGTCAACGTTTAGATCCCTCACCCCCTTTTACTCCCCCAGAAAAAAGAGAGCCAGCCTTCATCCTACAAAAGGAAACTTGCAAATACTACATTTATCTCTGTTCCCGCTCTCTCTGCTCCTCTCTTCCGCCGCTCTCCTATCCATGTCAGTTATTATATCATTTCAATGAATACTCGCCAGGAAATGGGCTTATCTCTGGAGCAAAATATCTATTTCTTTCAGGCGTTGATTTACTGTGTTTAAAGCCTGCGGCGAGGACAGGCAGACTGTCAACTCGGCGCCGCAGTAAAGCAACGATGCTATCGGCCGGGAACCGAAATACTGATGAATGGAGAGACGGCTGCGAGGACCAGCCGATGGACGGATCTAAGAGAGGTGGAGAAAACAGATCAACACGAGCAGTCTGAACCAAAATCAGAGCAATATTTACCTTTATGCTTTATTCTGGATATTATTTGATTCACAGATGCTCATTTAAGTCAGGATATGTGGCAAAAATGTCTTCCTGGTGTTTAATCAATTTGCTTCCTGTTTTATTTTGAAAGGGTGCTTGGTGTGAATGGACTTAGTTAATTTGTTAAAGCAGCATCAAACTATGTTCTTCTTCCGTACAAATTAAAGTATCAATCTGCAGAGATCGTCCAAAATTGGTGTTTCTGCAATAATTTTATGAGATTCCTCTCTGATCATTTTTGTTATTTTATTCAATCATGATTGTGATGTTTTTTGATGAAATCTAAAATCTTTATTGATTTTTTTAAGAGTTCATTAGAAATTCACCTCTGAGTTGTGGGTGGGACTGTTGGTGCAGATTAACTCCCTCCCTCCCCTTCCTGTCACCCAATAGTGAGAGCTCTCTGTTTACATGCTATCTTACAGTCCCTCACAATCCCAACCTGGCATTAGCAGGGCAACAAAAAATATGTCATCTATCATCAGAAAATGACACAACACGTTAAAAACACCAAAAAACTGTTTAAACTTTGTAAAATTCAAAGTGTTGATGCTAATTAATCTTTTGCACAACCCCCCCAAAAAATTGTATCCAAAAAGTAGAATATCTATATGACATATTTCTATCACAAACGAATAAAGAACATTTGCTTCTGGCATCATTCTTTTGATTTTAAAAGTGTTTTCTGGCAGATCTTTGCTCTGTAATTCATCTTAAGGTGAGTTTTCATGAGCTGCAGCGGTCTGACCTGTTGACACAGGAATGCAGATTATATTCCTCCTGACATGACAATAAAGATGTTCATGGTTTGTATCCTCACAGGTGCAATTCTTTTAGCTGGGTGCTCCACAATCCCCAGACTGTGGAGCGGTACCGGTACCCACATTCTCTCTGTTTTATTTCTCATCTGATCCCCCCTGCCTGATCATGATAGCTCTGTGTCTCACTAGCAATTACATTTTCACCGCTGCTACATAAAAACTTCCAGTAATGTCAGTAATGTCCAGCCGTATGGTTC
>NC_050521.1:26335787-26352963 GCF_002922805.2 Oryzias melastigma | reverse complement strand
TTGAAGCTGAGCGAAGTAGCCCCGCCCCAGATCCCCCCCAGTCTGATTATGATAGCTCTATGTTTCAATGGCAGAAATCTTCATAAAAATGTCCATCAATATGGTTAACATCCATCCGTATGGTTCTGATCCGGATGTCAGCTGGACGAGGAAGTGAAGATCTTCATGGACAGAACTTCCTCCAAAATCCTGATTCTTTCTCCTTCCAGTTCACCAAAGACTCTTTTAGCTAATTCTCCAATGTTTATTGACTGTGATCAATACATTCAATCATTGGTTTCTCAGAGTTCTTGATAAAATAATCAAAGCTAACATCAAAATGCTCTTTCATTGATTTACAATCCTTTCCAACTGCGGTCAAATGAGCCGCCGTTCACATTCCGTTCACATTTCCGTGGTCACATCAAGAAGCTCCGTGGAGTCTGGTGGAGATTTTCCAGCGTTCTCAGTCCTGCTACCGTAAGTATCACACCAAAAATCCAGTGATGCTGATTTGACCACAGAAATGTGAACGGCGGCACATTTGACTGCAGTCAATGTGAAGATACCATCTTCTCTTCTCCAGAACCTGAACTAGACACTAGGAACAGATGAGGGTTTAGTGCATGTGCAGCAGAGCTGTTGATGGAAAGAAGATCATTCATTCAAACAGAGTCTGTCCAAGACACTTTGATTGATTTAAAAGGAGAAATACTTGGAAATGCAAAAACAGAATGATTTCTTATTACATTTGTTCTCTTTCATCTCTTTTCATTGGAGAGTTATTTAATTTTTTTAAAAATCATTGTTAAAATATTGTCCAACCTTAAACCAGTTCTGAAAAAAGTTGTGGACGTCAACTTGATCTGACTGAAACACTACAGTTTCATTTGATATATTTAGATTGAGAGATTCAAAGCGGCGTTCGCCTCAGGTGAGTCCAGCGGTTATCCCTGCAGCAGGTAAGACTCCAGGTGTGTGCGCCCGTGTGTGTGTCAGTGACCCCCCTGGCCAGAGACCTTGAAGTCTAACATGGTTTAACAATGTCACGGTGTCGGACCCGGCGCTGCATTGCGCCTTCACCCTAACACGTGGCGCTGACGGCTGTGCGGCGTGTTATGGAGCAGAGCAGCTATTTTTCTTTGGCGCCGACTGGCCGCCGCGCGGCCCTGAAACGCACACTCGCACACAAACACACACATATGCAGCCATCTCATCTAGGCAGTATAATTCCATTTGTCTGGTCCAGCAAGCAGTTGGCTAACTCCATGAATTATTACAATCCCATAAGGCATCTGGGGTGCCGCAGCACTGGGAGGCCTGTGTGTGCCCATGTGTGTGTCTACCATTTAAGTTACCATAGAAGATGAACTAGCCACACACTTCTGGACACACACACTCTTCCTGTCCCTTATCGGAGTGTGTGTATCTTCTATCTTCAAATAATGTTTTGTCTCTTTCCTTTGTGCTATCACGCTGCTACAAATGGAAAAAAAGGCATCTCATTCTTCTCTCCGGGGTTTTTTAGCAGCTCATTTTTTTAGCTGGGGTCGTGTGTGTGTGTTTGTGTGTGGTAGTTGCGGGTGGCACAGTAACAGTGGCAGACAGATGGCCATTTCTCTCCCTCTCTGACCATGTTGAACATTGCCTAGAAAGATCATCGGAGCAAAAAATGGATTTCATTTCGGTCTGTATTACAGGATTTAAAGAACAGCAGGCCCTCTGTAATCTGAGAGCCCTTTGTTATATTCTGCCCTGATTGAAGCAGAGTTTTCCAAGTGGACACCGAGCTTTTTTTTCTTAAATCTGAAGTGAAATGGAGCCAGCGCTGTAATGCGGAGGGAGCATCTCTAAGTGCGAGGCGGCTTTTGTGAAAGAAAGCCGAGTTTTTAAAGTGAAGTGGAGTCATTGCACGGAGTTGTTAGACAGAGTCCGGAGCTGCACAGATATAGAGGCGTCTTCAGTCCATTGGGCTAACACTCTCTTAGGATTGAATGATCACATGAAGCATTTACCGACAAGCTCAGCTTGTCCTTCAACAGTCCACACTTATATTATATATTTTTACAGCCGCAAGATCTACGAAGACCAAACTTTCTTTTAAATGATCCTGTAGGGTTACAGCAATATAAAAATGATTACAGGGTTCCCTCATTAATAACCTAAAAATGAATAATTCTAGAAGACTGTAAAACTCGTCTTCACACTTTCCTCACTTTTCTCAGACAGATATGAACATTTTCACACTTTTATCTCTTGCTTAAACTCTTCAAAGTTCTTAGAAAATAAGTCCAGGATTAAAGAAAGAAAACAAGGATCTGATCGTAGTTGAAGACTTTTGTAAATTTAAATAATGTTTGGCACAGAGGAGATTGACTGACAGCGTCTAGAGCCAATCAGGATGGAGAACACAATGTGTCAATAAAAGAAGTGTGGAAATATGCACAAAAAAACTATATGAACTATCGGAAACAGCAAGATCGCGGAAGGTGAACTACGTTAAGGGGGGACGACAGTAGATTATTAATACTAACTTCTAACAGTTTAAAGACTTTAGATGATCAATATCAGGCTAAAGTAACCCATTTTAAACCTATTTTGTTTACAGTGAAAGACATTTCCTGCTACAGAACCAAATAACTGGTTGTTCTGCACTTATTAAGTCTCATTTGTGGAAATTTCAAAAGCACAATAACATTTTTTTAATGTGAACAACTGTTTACATCCAGATAATCAGCAGCAGATAAGGCAAGATTTCTCAAAAACCAGCAGGATTTTGGCCCTCGAAGACTGAAGTCTGATATTCCTGGTTTAAAGTCCTGGTTAACCAGAAACTCCTAAACTTAATGTGATCGTCTGATTCCCTGACAATGTTCCAAAAGGTTCTCCAAATCTCTCCTGTGAAGCACCCCCATATCATCACACTCGCACCAGATTTGACTCTTTTATGAACTTCTTGTTGAGCTATGTATAATTGGTGCATAATGCACAGGTGAAAATAGGTCATACGTGAACATATGAGGAACAAGTGAGAACTTTTACATTCAATTTTCAAGTATGTGTCATGAATGAGCCACATTAAAACCACAAAAAACACAAAAAAAACACGTAAACCCGTGGATCATTGAATTTCTTCACTTTGACATTCTGAGCACTGGGAAGAAATCACATCGTTTCAGCACCATGGACAGAACCTACCGGCTGCTAGGTGCCGATCGGGGCAAACCCCCGCTAAGACAGGGACCACAGGCAAGAGCCGCAGCTGCGGAGATCAGCGAGAAGGTCCGGCGCTCGTATAGTTGCATCTGCGCCCACCGCACCCGCCACCCTTCCACATGGGACTGGACAACGGCCCACATGAGACTCAAGATACATAATTTGTGCATGAACCGTATGTCATTATTGCAAAAAAATGATCTACAATCGCACAAAATTCGTGTAATATTTGTGTATAAACTATGTAAAAATCCTCATAAACTGCGTAATCTCAAACGACCAAAAACTTTGATCATCTCAAAACCAAATTCATGTAAAGACTTATGGGTCAAAACCTTCAAAAGACATCTGTGAAAATCGACAAATGACGATTGCAAGAAATACTTATAATTTACCATGTATGTATCATGAAAGACTGGACTATTCCCAAAATGTGCATCATGGCAGAGTGACACGGCCTACAGACCAGGACGGTACAAGCTGAGGATCAGGGACTTCTCTTCTAAAATAAGACAAATAAGAATCTCAAAATTGAAACACGTACAAGTCAGTTCTGTTCCAATCAAATAGTTTCTTAACAGAAAATGTGGATAAAAAAAATTAGCATTAAAATATGCTCATGTCTGTTTGGTTTGATCAGCATGAAATCATAAGAAAACCATCAAAGACGGAGCAGAAAATGTATATTCAAAGGTAAAAATGAAGGTTTGGTTTGGAGGAACTCTTCCTGAAACACTAAACACAGTGTTTCTTTTTTTAACCAGAAAGTTCGATTTCCGCTGGTTTATTATCACTGATCACAGACGGTATAATAGTGATTCTCCAGCCGTTACTACGGGGATGGGGGGAGGGGGGGCGTACAGGAACCACAGCACACATTCTTCATAGACGGTAATCTCAAATTGGATCTGTTGGCTGGTTTTCTTAATTATGCTGTGATCCACAGGAGGAAGAAGAGGAGGAAGAGGAGGAGAAGGCCTCACTATCCAGTCTGACTGATTTCATCATAAAGAACAGAATTTTTAAGGGTGATAATCTTTCTCTCAATGCAGCTTTTAATTGGTCTGGAGATCCTGTTAGAAGAACTCCTCGGGTAAAATGACGCTGAAAGGAGAGGATTTTAGAAGAATAGTTGTCCACATCTGCCATGGAGGAAGAGGAAGACGCCACTGACCCGTCCATCTCTGCTAATTCAGTACTAAACCTGATTAATCCGTGAGATTATCTCCAAACTCCTGAAGGCGAGCTTCATTTCTTTGGTAATCATCTCCACATCTTGTGTTATGAAGTGCATCTCAATAATAGTAGAACATATAGAATATTGTTTGGCCTCCTAAATGTTTCTAATTCTCTATTTTTGTATAATTATTCTCATTTCGTCCTTCAGTTGGTTGAGAAGAATGTCTTAAGACAAGTTCTTTGTAACAGGATAAAATCTTCCAATAGAAAAAGTAAATTGAATATATATATGTTGACTCTTACTTTTTAATGTAATAAAATTTCACAACTTGACCTATCCAGTATGTCAGTCTAATCAATTTATACATTTTCTTTGTTATTTGTTCTTTATCTTAAAAAAAAGTTTAATTTAGTAAAAATGAACATTTTGTGGTCATTACCTGATGTGAAGTACGTTTAGAAAGTTTCAGGTCAGAGATTTTCTTTCTTTCAACATTTTAGTTGTTCTTAAAGGAAAAACTTTAAACACTTTACTGATTTTTGTTATTAGCTAGAGAAGATTTATTTTAAAATAACTTCCACGATGAACCTGTAATGTTGTATTTTACCTATAAAAAACTTCTTGTAATAGAAAAAAGTTGTTTTTCTTTCTGCGCTGCCACAACATTTTCATCTGTTTCCCTTTGAGACTCTCAGGACGTCGTTCTAGTCAGAAACGCTGCACCTAAAGTCAGTCCAGGAATGCTAACGTCCTCTGAATGGAGCATTAACTGTTAAGTGAACTTAATAAGTCCGCCTCAGTTAATGGGAAACTCTTTACCCAATGAGAGGATGGGGTGAAGACGGAGGAAGAGATCAGATGAAAAAGGTGAAGAATGGACGGAGCTCGATGATTGTGATCGTTAAGTTTTTATACCATTACATGGCGCGGTGCCATTCTAGCCATTCACAGCTCTTATTACAGACACAGATTAGCCCCCATGGACACAATTAGGGCCTTTAGTTGAAGTGACTATTAAAGGAGAGGGCTACTTAAGTTAAAGCTGGGAGCATTTAGCTGATAAGAGGTAATAGTGTGTTGGATTTTTGGACATTGCAGTCGGCTGCATCTGCAGGGAAACGCTGAAGGAGACTCCATGTTCTTGAATTTCTGTTTTCTTTGGTCGTTTTCCTGTTTCTGTGGTGGAAAAAGTTCGTTTTAGACACACTTGACTGGAATTGGGTTCATCTCTGATGTGAGAAGTTGGACACTGTCCGTATTTTACAATCTTCTAAAACAGCGTTACGTTACTTTGAAACTGTAGCACAATATTAGTTAATGTAGAATAAAAGTAAACCCTTATCATAAATAACATCATCCTGAATAAATTGTAGATTTGTTACAAGTAAAACCTGCAAAAGCAGAACAAGACAAATGTATTTTTACATTTAGATAAAGGATGACTTGGAGAAAAAAATATTTGTAATTTTATTTGATATTTTTATAAACAAAAGAACTAACACTTAGCTTAAATCAGTTTAGTCCACAAAACATTTTAAACATTTTAATAAAATTACAAAATCTTGTGTTTCTCAAGACAATTTCTTAAAAAGTTTTTTAAATATATAATTTTTAGTGTATTTTTAAATACTTTTAGTGTATTTTTAAATATGTTTTCTTTTTGTTTATATATTTTTATTTTAAAAAGTAAAAAAAATAAAATACAATTTTTTTGTTTTCAGATCTTTTTATTTTTTGTGTTTTCTTTAAAATAATTTTTTGTCTAATTTTTAAATAATGTTTTCTCTTGTTTTTAGATTTTTTACTTTTTCTTCATTTTTTCAAATTATTTTTTCAATGTTTTTTGGGATTAATTCCAAGATAATTCATTCGCAAACAGAGGCGGACTTAGCTGTTTGGAGGACCCGAGCGAACAATAAAATTCGGCCCTCTGCAGCAGTCAAATTAATCTTTTTTTTTTTATTTTACATACAATACATACCCAGGGTAAAACATCCATAACTTATGTCAATTCTTAACTTTGTCAAGTTTTCTAAAGAAGAAAAACGACACAAAAATACTTGAATGATGGAACAAATCAATACTCTACGTAGTGCCTTAGGAAAAAAGTAAAAAAGAAAAAAAAAGTCAAAATGCTCACATTTTTTGCCACTTCTTTTGCTTTTTCCCTTTTTTGTTCTCATTCTTAACCTTCATTTTCTTATTTTTTTTTTTTAGTTAATTTGATTGTATCATTTTTTTCTGTTTTGTCTTTCTTCCTGCACTTAAGTTTAGTAGTTTTTGCGTTCTCTTATCTTCTTTTTTCTACAGCTTAAAGAGCGACGACATATGATGAGACATGGTTTAGCAGACACAGGAAAATAACCATAAAATGCTTCATTTTGGTCAGATTTTAAAAAAGACAAACTCTGATCATCACAAAAATAATTCCGAAGTCATGGTAATAATGTTTTTGTACAAAGTGAAACAAATTAACAACATTTCAACCTTTTTTTATTTTTTTTTTTTTTTATAAATAAATAGGTTTTATGTAGTAAAATCAATGCATACCTGACGCATGGTTGTGATTTTATTCAAATCTACACGCAGACTAACATTTAAACAAACTGTTAGACTCCTGTGTCTGTGTTTGGAAACAGATCATGGGTAGCCAACATCGCTGTAGACCACAAGCGCTCCCAGATCAGTGCGACAGGGTCAGTGCAGCCCGCTCGGGTCGATCGTTGCGCCACTTTCTAAACAACAGCTGCAAGAAAAATAAACAAAACAAGAAAAATTCCTGATCAAAAATATTTTTTTAAAATAATGTCGAAAACATTTTTTTAAATTTAATTAAATAAGCTTTCACAATTCAACATTTAAAACAATGAGATTATGTGTAGCCTGGATTCAGGTTGTAGGGGTGTGGCCTTCCAACAAACACACCCCTGATGGTGAGAGTGGTTACCATAGAAACGGTGACTCAGACCAAGGTTGTATCCAAATTCCTTAAGTACTATAAAGGATGTTCATCAAATTTTTTGCATTGATGATCACTAAATTGGTGAATATAGACCACAATGCACTGCGTTTGAAAGGCTTTTCGTGTAAAAAAACACATTTTATTTATTTTTTAAAATCTTTTTTTATCATCAGAAGGTCATATTTGCAGTAAAAAAAAGTTGTGAGCATGGTGTTTGGATTGCTTGTAATGCCCAGGGCACTAGGCATGTCCAAAGTGTGGCTCTTGGGCCAAATGTGACCTGGATTCAAATTTCCACCAGTCTTTCATAAAATCCACAATATGCAGCCTAAAAATTATAGTAAATTATAAAAAAAGAAAAATAGACAGAATCTTTTGGTAAAAACGTATTCAGATGTTGTTTGTTTTCAAAGTAAAGAAATGAAAAGTATGCCACTGACCTAGATAGCTACAATTCTCTAAACCCTTTTATTAGATTTAAACTCCACAATTTTCATGAAATTGATTGCACATTTTTCTTGGTATCTTTCCTCCAATTGAAACTCATCCTTCCATCGTTTTGAGGTCGCCTTTCTCCCTCTTCTGTCCTCCCACTCCTGACCTCCTGTTCACCTCTTATCCCGGCTTTAGCGTCCATCCTCTCCTCTTTACCTCCTTTTGCAGTTCAGTATCTCTCCTCCAAGCTCCACCACCATCATCATCATCACTCCTCCTCTTTTCCTTTTCCAAGTTTGTTTTTTCCTTTCCTCTTCACATCTCCCCCCATTTGGCCTTATCTGGATCCATCTCTTCCTGTTTCACTCTCCCTCAGTTATCTCTTTTTCTAAACCTCCATCTCCTCTTCCTCTCGTCTTCCTCCTCCTCCTCCCCCCGTGTCCTAATAGCGCAGTGACAGCGGCAGTGTTTCTAATCAGAGGTGAGGAGAGCGAATGAGCAGCCGTCCGATCCTCTCTGCTCTCTCATCAATCGGCTCTAACTGAATGGGAGCAAATCTCAGCCGGGACAAAATTAATATGTAGCAGATCTGCGGCGCGCTCGCCTCTCCTGGAATTGGAAATGGCTCCTGCGCTGCCGGGGGCCGCGTCCTCGTGCACGCGGCTGAGCGAGCACGTGTGTCAGGAGGTTGTGGCGGCAGATTATGGCGGAGACAATTGGCTGTACGGCAGTAATCAGAGGAACACTGAGGTGTGTCTGTCTTATGACTGCTCACTGACACACGTGCACACACACGCACGCACCAGGATACCCCCTCCCCGGCCCTCCGCCGCCACCATCCAATTCAATCAGACAGTCCATCCGCCCTGCAGAGCAATGTGGCACTGCCCCCGTGCATGACAGTATCAATTCAATTACCCAGGAAATGGATCCATATTCAACCCATATAAACTTCTACACAGAGCCAGGAGGGGCTGCAGCCGCCGCCGAGACAAAGAAATGCGCATTTACCCTGTAATAACTTTCATTTGGAGCGGCTTTGAAAACCATTCTCAGGCAGGCATTTGTCGCTGTCACATCGCGTTATCCACAAATCAGGTTTACAAAATATCAATTCAATTTCTGGCGTAGCGCGAAATGCTGCGGGAGCGGGAGACGCACACAAGCAGGGGCAGAGCGCCGGCCGCTGAGGGGCCCCTTGTGGTTTGGGCAGATTTTCAGTCAGAACTAATCAAAAGCAGAGCAGACCATGCTAATCTCCTCAATTTCATCCTGTAGACTGCTGTCTTTCTGCACATACGCGCACATCCGTGTGTGTGCGCGCTGGTACACAAAGCAGAAAACATGCTGACTTCAGTTTAAGTTGATATGAGGTGAGGAAGGGGGCGCTGTTTGGAAGAGAATGTCAAAAAGTTAGTCTTAAGGTCACAGGGGTCAACTACAGGAGAAGGAGTCAGATTGGTAAGCCCCGCCTCCTCTGAAAAAGGATGTTTCTGACAAAAAATTATTGATTTAATTTATTTAATAGTTTATTTGAAAGGGACAATGTGCAAAAACATTAAAGATGCTTTACACCAGATTACAGCTGAAGCTAGTTTCCATCTGTAGTCCCCAACAAGTAAGAAATCAATACAATATAAACTTCAATATAAATGTGAACAATCATTCAATACCCACTCACACATTGAACTTGTCCACAAACAGCTGATTACATAATACATTTTACAATCAAATCTAACTAAAACCATATCACTGTTTACAGACCAAAGGTAAGTAGTCGTTCAACTACACACTTAATTTGAACATTACAAATCTTGACTGGTCACACAATAGGAATAAATAAATTATACTGTAAAATTTTGCTCAGACCACATTGTGTTATTAACAATCCTTAATGTTGACACTGCTAATTTTCCAACAGTAATTCCTTAAGATTAGACGAAAAAATTGTTAATTTCCAGATTAGAAGCGTTAGCCACGTTAGAAGCGTTAGGTACATTAGATCCGTTAGCCGCATAAGAAGCATTAGCTATGTTAGAAGCATTGGCCACGTTAGCCACATTAGAAGCGTTAGCCAAATTAGAAGCGTTAGCCGCATTAGAGGCATTAGCCACGTTAGAAGCATTAGCTGCATTAGAAGCGTTAGCCGCATTGGAGGTATTAGCTATGTTAGAAGCGTTAGCCACGTTGGAAGCATTAGCCACGTAAACCACATTAGAAGCTTTAGCTTCGTTAAAAGCATTAGCCCCGTTAGAAGCATTATCCACATCAGAAGCATTAGCCACGTTAAAAGCGTTAGCCGCATTGGAGGCGTTCGCCGCATTGGAAGCGTTAGCTGCATTGGAAGCGTTAGCCGCATTGGAAGCGTTAGTGTCATAAGAAGCTTTAGCCATATTAGAAGCATTAGCCATGTTAAAAGTATTAGCCACATTAGAAGCGTTAGTCACATAAGAAGCTTTAGTCATATTAGAAGCATTAGCCATGTTAGAAGTGCTAGCCACGTTACAAGAATTAATTAAGAATTAATTAATAATTAATTAAGTTAGCTGCATCAGAAGCGTTAGCCACATTTTAATTTGAAGTCAATCAATAAATACTCAATTTGTTTAGTTTAGTAACATTTCAGTTAATGTTATGGAAATGGTATTTATTTTTTTTAAGTTTTTTTTATATATATATATATATTTGGGTTTTTGGAATTTTGTCTCAATTTCTAAAATGTAAAGTTGTTATGTAAATTAATGGTTTGCTTTTTTTAACGGTCGCTGTGATCTTTAAGGTCACACTCCAACCATATTGCTTTGATGATAAAATCATTCTCAGTGATGTTTTTATTATGATTATGAAGTTTTACCCATAATAAAAAAAAACTTTTTTCATTTTTCAAGACATTTTATACACAGCGGCAGTAGTTGATTAGAAATACAATTCAGGGTCCTGGGCGGGGCTGTTGGCGCAGAGCAACGCCGCCCCCTCCCCATCATTGAGAGCTCTGTTTGAGCTTATAGCCTCAAACTAACATTAGCAGTGCAAAAATAGCAACAGCAATGTTGGATCAATTCAGTCGTACGGTTTTGAGCCTGAATCGTGGTTCACTACAGCACAAGTGTTGAGCGGTCATCATACCTCAGTGGGCCAGGATACACACAGGGGGAGACCCCAATCATTTCAGTAGCAGCGTCATCAGTCTGAGTTTTTTCTAGCATCCGGTTTTCACAGCTAATAAATACTCGGAAATCGTTTTAATCGTAAATTATTTTATATAGGTCCTCTATTATGACAAAAATGCTACAAGAACAAGTTAAAAACCCCTAAAAAGACAATTTTCATTGGAGAGGGTCTTTAGATGTTGATTTGTTGATGTGATTTGAACTTCCGGGCCACCGTAGTTGACTCTAATGCTTACATATCATAGTTGGCAACTTTCTAGTTGGGAAGTAAGGAATATTACTTATCAGTCACTTGATCCTAAAATATCCCAAACATTTTCTTAACCCATTCTATCCCTGCTGGAGCCAAACCAGATACTGTTGGGTTTACACCCTGGACAGGTTAGCAGTGCACTAACTCACATTCACTCCTGGGGACAATTTAGAGGCTCCAATTCCCCTGTTTTTGGACTGTGGAAGGATATTAAAGTCCTCACAGAAAGGTCCAAGCCGGGACTTGAACCGGGGCCGTCTTGCTGTGCACCATCGTGCAGCCCATCCTAAAGTATTACTTTAGGATTTTTATGCTTGTGAGTTCTCACTGGTTTGCATGTTTGCTCATAGGTGCTCCTCAGTGAACAGGTAAACATTAATTCCAGCTAAAAGTGGACTCTTGGGATTTGCTTATTTTCACTTTAGCTAAAATAATTCACTCAGCAGATGAATCATCGACTGTTGTCGCCTCAGAGGCGTGAAGCAGGAACAGGAGTGTTTTTTTCTGCTGTGGAGAAACGTTCTGCCACAATCAGACACACGGAGCTTCCTTCATCTGGAAAACTGTCAGAGGCATAAACGAGCGTCTCTTCGTGACATTTTCCACGGACACACTCTGATGCGGCCGCGCACGGCGGCGACAAACCGAGCGCGCAGGACCGGCGTCAGCTCTCACAGTAATTACACAGCGGCAGAGAGCGCGGGGGCTCAAAACGCTGTTTAACAAATCAATTTGGGAATGCTTACCTTGTAAAGCTGTATCTATTTGTGTGTATTTCCTTGTGTATGTGGGCACTTTCCTGAGCTGATCCATTTAGGCGTTAACAAAGAGCTGTTCTTGGCTGCGCCGCTGGAAATTTGTAATTGGAAGGATAGCTAAGGACCGACACACACAAATACACTTTATTGATCCGCAGCATCCCCCATAAAAAGCCTCCAGCTAAGACTCACATCCAGCCTCAGCAAGGCTCCTCCTGACTTCACACCCATACTGTTACCTCCAGAGGCAGTTTATCAAGCAATCGATAGTCTTTTATTTTCTCATATCTTTAAATGGACGAATATCCTGAATATGATTTTTACAACAGCATGGGGGAATGTGATGGAAAAGAAGGGAGGGAGGGGAAAGAGGAAAAACTAAACTCAACAGGGAGGAAGAGGAGGGCTGGACCACCGCCAGCAGGCAGGAAACTGCCGGTTGACCCGAGCACCATTTGCATGTTAAGTGGTGTCAATCTGCATTGATTCCCAGCCAAATGAAATGCAGTGGTCTTCAATAGAGCCTTGTGCTTTACAAGGGCCTCCTAGCTGCTACATCCAGCCTATTGGATTCAGATTAACGGGCTCCGTATGGGAGCACACCGAGCAACTTATCTTTAATTAAAATCACTTCCTTCTTGGGACCAGCCGGACTGGACTCGCCTGGAAGGGGCTGCGTTTGGACGGGAATGCAAGAAAAGAGATGTGGATACTGGAACGCGGATCTGAAAGGGAAAACCGTTGTTCTCTTTGAACATTTTCTGGCAAAATGGAGAAGAAAAGAGGTGAAAATGTACTAAAAGTTCCTTTGTGTTTTAAAAATAATCTGCAAAATTAACCCTTTAACACCAGAGCTTCAGATCCAGTGTTAAAGTTCTTTCAATTACCGCAACTTTTCAACTGTTAATGGAATTGACCTGTTTTCAGCGCATTCTCAAGTGTAGCCTTGTGCTTATTTGCAACATTTTACAGTTGTGAAGCGCTTAGGCGATGAATTGCAGTCACAGATAAAGTTGTTTCGTGCTGTTATAGCAATGCAGAGCTGTTTTTTTGTGCATCAGACATGACATCTCCAGTGTGCGCAAGTTTTTTGAAAAATACCTCACATGTTTGAACCTGCAACCATTTTGGAAATTTAATCTTACCTACAGACCCTTTCCAATTTTTTAAAAATATAATGGAAAAATGTGTTAATCTCCATAATTTCATTCCTAAACTTAACGTAATTTCATACACTACGTTTTACTGATTGACTTCAAATGCTTATTTGTGCATTTTACATCAAATATGATTCCAGATCTATAAAATTCAAAAGCAGGATTTAAAAAAATTAGAAAACTAGTTTCACCAACTAATCATTGACTAAATTCAGAGCACAGGTTCCCCAGGTGTCATTAAACTAGTTCAGTTTGGTTCAACATGGGGAAGACTTTAGACTTTACAACTATCTCGAATCATAACTGATCCCCTCCATAGTCTGGGTAAGCCACATAAATTCATAGCTTAAGGCCGCGTCACACTGCCACTATGTATATTTTGCGCAAATTGCAGGAATGTAAATTGGTCATACGTGAATATAGGTTGAAAAAGTGAGAAAAGTTGCGGTCTTTTACGTACATTTTTCACTGATTCATCACAAATGAACCACATTAAAACCACAGATTAATTTATTAAACCACCCAAAGAACACGTAAACTCGTGCTTCATTGAATTTCTTCACTTTGACATTCAGAGTACTGGGCAGAAATCACATTGCATCAGCACCGTGGACAGCACCCTCATGATGCTTTGTTTTAATTAGTCAGATTCTCCCGGTCCGCACCAGTTCTAAGTCACCTGCTAGACCCTGGTCTCGTCGAGAGGGGGGATCCGTGAGAAATCCCTGGCACGTGTCCAAAGTCGCATCCATGCCTGTTGTATCCGGCCTCCTTGTGTTCCTCCTTTGGTGCAGCACCAGAAACCACCCCGCAAGAGACCTGACCCCATTCCCGGATGAGCTTGATGGGGGAGTGGGAGACCCCCTCTCGGTGAAGACTGCTGAAGAGGTAAAAGATCGGCTGATCTATAAACCTGTCTCATATTAGACAAATCGTGCATGAACCGTCTGTGATTATTGCTCTATTCATATGCAATTTTTTACTGATTCATGCGTCAGTTATGTAAGTTTTAAGGTGATATATTGCCGTATACACAATAAAGAAGTTATACATCAGTGCTACATGCGTAAAACTTGCAACTACTGAGACTTTAGTCGTGAGCCACAAGACTTAATTCGTGACACATGAGATTTCATTTGAGACCAACGAGACTCTAGTCGCAACCCACAAGATTTGATTTGCAACTCAAGAGATTGAATTCGTGACACACTAGACTTGATTTGCGACCCGTGAGACTTGAGTTGCAACCCCCGAGACTGTAGTTACGACCCACTAGACTTGAGTCAGATAAAATAAGACTTGATTTGCAACTCATGAGACTTGATTCGCGACCCACTAGACTTGAGTCGCAACCTACGAGACTTGATTTACAACCCACAAGACTTGAGTCGGGACCCACGAGACTTGATTTGCGACTCACAAGACTTGATTTACGACCCATAACACGTGAGTCGTAACCCCCGAGACTGTAGTTTCAACCCAGGAGACTTGAGTCGGAAATCATGGGACTTGATTTGCGACTCATGACTTGATTTGCGACCCACTAGATTTGAGTTGCGACCTACAAGACTCAAGTCACAACCCACGAGACTTAAGTCGGAACCCATGAGACTTGATTTGCGACTCACAAGACTTGATTTATGACCCATGAGACTTGAGTCGCAACCCCCGAGACTAGTGATGTCCCACGAGACTTGAGTCTGAACTCATGAGGCTTGATTTGCGATTCCCAAGACTTGATTCGTGACCCAAGAGATTTGACCCACGAGACTTGAGTCGCGACCCTCGAAACCTGAGTCATGACCCACAAGATTTGAGTCTCAACCCACGAGACTTGATTTGCGAGCCATGAGACTTGAGTTGCGACCCACTTGAGTAGAGACTCAAAAGACTTGATTTACCACCCACAGACGTGAGTCAGGTGAGCCACTGGAAGTAGGTCGAAGCCGTTGGCAGTGCCATCACCTGCTGCTCCTGGCTGCACTTGGAGTCAAATTCTTCTTCCCATAAATCACGACGACAACATGGACCATACTGGCAGCTTTACTCCTCAGATCAATTTTCTCCTCACCACAACAGACCGGTGTAATCCACCTGTCAGTCTCCTGAACATGACCAAGCTTCACTCTTATCCTGCAGGAGATGTTTGGAGGCTGATCCCAACAGGAAAAATGGCTCAAATTTTTTTCTCCACATCTCATCGCCCTCCCATTCCCTGTAACTACAGAATGTTATGGACAAAAGACGAGGCTAATTCCTGTTGTTGTAGTTAATGTGAGGTGCATTACGGAGAAGACTAATTCCTGGAAGGTAAAAAGATCTGATCTAATTAGCATGCTCCTGTGATCAGGGAAAGATAATTAATGATGAGACATCCAAAGTCACAATCCTTGCACTGAGTTGTGTGTGTGAGAAAGAAAGTGTGGATGAATGAGTTTTATGCAGTGTCAGAAGAGTGTGGAGTTCACACACACACACATGAATCTCCCATCTGTAGTCAGGCGTTGAGAGGATGTAATGAGCAGCATCTGATTACTGTCACTAATTAACAAAACGCACACGCACTAATAACACACAGTGTGTTCCTCATCATCATTCCACTGCTGCTCGGGCTGCATGATCTCCGTCATCACAAAGGTTAATGGCTCCACCAGCGATCCCTTTAGGGAGCATTTCAGCTTTAATTAACAAATCATACACAAACACACTTTAAATGATGTGAACAGGAGCAGTTAGTCAGTTAAATAAACACAAAAGACGGATCTGTATTTAACAACAAGCCACCAAGGGACGACGGCCATGCTGTTAGTCAGCCCATAAATTCCTCTGCAAGTTGCTGCAGATTTATGTCGCATTGTTTACGTTGTCGCAGTTTTAATAGTGTGTTGTTAAAAATCAGCTTGGGCTGAGTAGATTTTGTCGGTAAAGAGATCAATCTGCTCTGAAAGAAGATGCCAGACACACGTGTGAACCTCACCTGCATGATCTGCTGAAATAAAATCTTTAAAAAAAAGGAAAAATGGAAGGCTTCCCTCAAAACATCTGACTGGGCTTTTATTTTGAAATCTAGACTCCAGAGGAAGCCTGGCATCCTGAAAAACCATGTATAGTAACATCAAGGGATTAAGATCTTTCTAAACAAATATCAGAACTTGGAAGCCTGATCCACTTTCTAAAACATGTACATCCAGGGAAGAATAGAATAGAAAAAAATAGAATAGAAAAAAATAGAATATAATAGAATATCTTTATTTTTGTAGCACTTTTCCCAGAAAGAATCGCAAAGTACTTTACAAAAGGAGCATAAAATCAACATTCAGTTTTTATAATAATAAAAGCTAAAAACATAGTAAAATGTAGTAAAACAAAGACTGACATAAAAAAAGCTCTCCTGATTAAAACAATCAATCTGACTCCTCTGATTGGTTCTCTGAAGATAACTACTTTGAAACGAAACCTTCTTCTGAGCCAACGTGGGTTCAAGGAAAACTCCTGTAGACTAAAGACAAGACAGAAATAACTTTTGGTTCCCCTCCTGTTATGTCATGAGTCACCATTAAAGAAAAAAACTGATATCCGGATCCCTGTGGGACCGGTTCTGGATCACAGCCTGGATGTTGGGGACCTGCGATTTCACGGTTTGGGATGAATCTGCCTAACGCACGAGTCAAAGTCAAGGGCCGAGTAATTATGTTTAATTTTGTTTTATTGTTATTAATGGCCCGATGTCATCTTGCGATCATTTTTAACTTGTATGATTTTAACAAATATATTTTTATGGAGAGTAAAATATTGAAAGTTAAACCTTAAATTTAAATTTAAACTTTGATTTATTCGGGAATAATATTCCTGCCATTTTATTATTCATTTTATGTTCAAAGTTACGATTTTAAAGTTTTAAAAATTGGCATCATGTTAGCTTTTTGGACTATTTTGGCATTTACTAACATTTTTTAGGCAATTATAGAGTTTAGCTAATATTTCAGCTACATGCTAGCTGCTTTAGCTAATTTAGGCTTTTCTTTTTACATTTTTCAGGCTGTTTTGGAGTTAGGCTAATATTTAC
>NC_050521.1:26331668-26335728 GCF_002922805.2 Oryzias melastigma | reverse complement strand
CATTTAGCTCATATTTTTGCTGGCTATTAACTTCAGCATTTTCAGCTATTAGCTTCAGCGTTTTTAGCTAAGAATTTCAGCATCTTCAGCTATCAGCACTAGCACCTTCAGCGGCCAAATTCAGCTTACAGCATTCACACTAGCATTATCACAGGAAATGCTATGAATCTAGTTCCTAATTATGTTAAAAAGTGATGGTTTAAAAGTTTTATAAATGTAGTTTTAGAGTGTTCAATAAATGTTTATCCTGTTCGGCCCACGACCTAAGGTGTGTTTTGGATTTTGGCCCCTTGTGCGATTGAGTTTGACACCCCTGGCCTTTCGGGCGAGGTAAGGCGTCCCTGTGTCTGGTGTGGTGACAACAACCTGGTCTTAAACACCAACAAGACCAAGGAACTGGTGGTGGATGAAAACGGACATTCAGCCCCAGTACATGGGCGGGGACATGCTGCCTTCAAGTTCCTGGGCGTCACCACCCAGCAGGACCTGACCTGGCAACATATTCTCATTCCCAAGTCGTCACATATTGACATTGGTTTAAGGACCCCTCCACGTCACTTTTTGACGTTTTTTGACATACTGGCTAGCGGAGCTACTTTCTGTGTGCAAGCGGAAAAATACTTGACAATTGTAGACGGAGACAGAGGGCTGCATTGCTTTCTTCTGGTTGTATGGGATTTATTATTCAAAAATACGTCCTTAAATATGAAGCATTTCCATTTCTCGCGGTCAGCATCAGGATTAAGGGGCCCTCCTTCTTCATTTACTTAGAACCCAAAGTTCTCCCAAACTGTGGCAGTTCTGTTCTTTTTAAGACACCGAGACACTGGTGCACAACTTTCCATCTTTCTTCCCGTCACTCGCTTATGCGACTCTCTCGTTTCCGAGATGTAACGTGCCGATGTCACATGTTGAGGATGCTCCCCAGTAATTATTTTTTATTATAAGATTTTTTTAGAAGAAAAAATTTAAACCACAATAAGTGCCACTGAATGTACAATCAGATTTAGTTGTTTTATTTAATTTTTGGGTTGGAAAAAAATCATGCCTCTAATAAGTTGGTAATGACGGTATTTTTACAGACCGACGGTGTACGGTATTACCTTAATACCGTACAAGCCTGAAAGGGACTGACTCTGGGTGTAGAGGTACTTGCCAAAACCCCGCTGTAGCATCCAGTTTTGTGAAGACAGTTGCTCCTGCAAACTTGGCCAACGTCTCATCCCCAGCCGACAATATGTGGCGCTCTCTGCAAACATATTCGTGTAGGTGAGTCACGTCTGAGCACATCCTGACCTTTTCGTTTGTCTATGGTGCTACCACCATCCCAACACACCTCAATCACTCTCATTCTCTCCAACTCTGCTCAATGAGGCAGTAACAATACATAGAGTTTGGTATCTTCTTTAAGTTGTATCTTGTACTCCCCCTTTAGGAGGCCCAGCCCTGTGAACACTTTGGGGTATAACTTTTTCATGTCATCCTCAAGTTCTTTAACCCTGTCTACGAGGTGCAGTAGGCCTAAAGCTGAGATGACAAGAAGGACCAGCAGAGGTGTGAACAGTCTCTGTATGACATACACTGGCTATGTTGTTGTTCTGTCTTTGTATTTCATGACTGCATCAAACTGACCTTTCACTTTTAGGGCTTTTCTACCCGGACCACCAAGGGCTTTTCCTGGTCTGGTGAGATCTTTGAGTAGCTGGCAGCTGGTATCACCGTCACATCCACTCCTGTGTCCAGTTTGAAGGTTACATTTTTGCCATTTACTTCTACAGTTGTTTTCGTCATTGGACTGTGTTCCAGCAGAAACGGCTCCAAGATACAGTGTGTCGTCCTCATCTTCAAGGACTGCTCCAATTCTGCTCCATCTGCACGCTGCTGCAAAATGTCCCTTTTTCGGACATTTCCTACACATGGCGTCCCGTGCTGCCCAGGTGTTTTTGGAGTGTGCAGGTGACTTGCCTCAGAGCCCACAGTGCTTGTATCCTCTCTGATTTTCACTCTGACTCTTTGTGTCAAACGTTTACATGCCTGATATCCTTGAAAAGTCTATTTCTTAATTTTTAATGTATTGACGTTTGCTTCTTTCATGTCCTTAATATTTAGACGAGCGTATGTGCACCTTAGACACCAGGACTTTCTACCAGACCAGCTGTTTGGTGTGCATGAGGCTGCAGGGTTCTCTCCTTAGAACGAGCGTGACTAGATCGGTGGACAGTAAACATGCGGGAACATCTGGTGATATTATAGTTTTTTTTTCAATCTGTGCTGTATAAGCTAGGATATCTTTTGGACCAAAATTGTGGTTCAAAAACCACTCGTCAGCTTTTTAAGTTAGTTGTTGTCTAGTTTTGCTACTAGTCAATTACTGTTATTGTATTCTTCATCTCCTGTAAAACAATTAGCAGGTAATGTTTATTTTTCGTTCACAAACTTCTGTGTCCAAGAATTGAATGCTGGAACATGAGGTCATGTGACCAAATTTAGCAAGCTTATTGGCTGTAACCGATGTCTACAAGTATACAGGAGCAGATTTCTGAATTATTATTTGATAATAAAGAAATGAATATTGATTTAATACCAAAAAACTTTAATTCTTGTAGTTCAGCTTTGCAACGATACCTCCTGTTTGTGGAATTGACAAGTAATGATAAAGTTATGACACTGTCACTAATCTTTGGTTCTGGTCAAAAGAATTCAACTGTTTTGCTAATTATTCAGGAATAAAATTACATCCTACTTGTGATCACTTAAAATTCCAAAACTTTCTAATTCTTTTAGCTATCTGAATGATCTTTACACCATTGGAAATGTCTCTTTTAGTCATTTCCAGTTGAGCGTTAAAATTCTAGTCACATACGTATAACCTTGGTTGTTGTCAATAAAGTGCTTATCAAAGGCTTCTCTTACATTCTTGCACCTTTGTTGTTCTTCTTCACTTAGTGTGTGTTCAGGATATTATCTGCTTTATCACCAATGAACCGGATCCGCCCTCCAGATGATTTTATTTTACTGTTATTAAAGGCCCGATCTAACACGAATTTCTAACTTGTACAATTTTGACAAAATATATATATATATTGGAGATTAAAATAGAGAGAGTTTAATAAGGTTTAAGTGGAATCTTTTTGCAGGATTAATAGTCCTGTCTGTTTTTATTCATAGTAATGCTAAAAAGCGACGTTTTTTACGTGTAAAAAAGTAGTTTTAGTGTGTTCAATAAATATCGATCCTGTTCGGCCCGCGTCCTAAGGTGAGTTTTGGATTGCTCCAGTTTGACCCTCCTGCACTAAGGAGTTAACTTGGTACCTGTCTTCCTTGGCCTCCAGTCCTGCTGCAACACGAAACCCTTCCAAACGGCGGATCCACGACGAGTATCACTAAGTCAAAGTTTTCAGGTGGGTTGATTGATAATAATGAATCCATCATTTTCCGAACTGTGGGCTCCACGTAGCGCGCGCCGTTAGCTTGTTAGCACAGTTAGCTTCTCTCGGCTAGCGGCAATGACGGCTGATTTTCACCGGTGTCGTCTTCCGATCTCTGCCTGAGACGGTTTCTGACACCATGTACTGTTCTGTCTGAGCACGCTGTGACCAACGATTCAAGAGTCTCTTGTAGCTCTTTAACTGGAGCTTTATTGACACTCAACATTAGCTCTGCTCCCTATGAGTCCGTCCTCCTAAAGTGTCCCCCTTCCGGATGTTCAGCACCACATCAGTTCCTACACAGCTTTTTTTTCTTTCTTTTTAATGTTAGGCTATTCGTGCTGCACAGATGGCTAAACAGCTAGTTCCTACACAGCTGTAATGGTAATGTTTTCGTACGGTCCTCTATTGCGCTCATTGGCCAAATGCGTTGGCTCTCGTCGGAAGTGACGTCAATCTTTATGACGTCATATTGCGCAATATGATTCAGGGGGAGAAAAATGACTGACAGAGAATGATGTAAAATGACTTCATCAATCCGCGCATGACATCATTGCAGAAAGTCCTTATAGGTGCGATAGAAACCTGTTTAAAATTACTTTAGTGACTAAAGAATCGAAGAGACCACAAGA
>NC_050521.1:26326358-26331568 GCF_002922805.2 Oryzias melastigma | reverse complement strand
CCAAAAAAGAGATGAGAAACATACCGAATTAGCTCACATCAACTAATGTTTAAATAATCGATGCATGAGAGAGTCTCTTTATTAATTCAATCTTTCCTCTCAGGAGTGAGAAAAATCAGTAAAATCCTGATGTGCTTATTTTACCCTTGACACCACCCCAAGATGCAGAACGGCGTTTTGTAACAGTTACAAGATAAAAACTTCTCAGATGTTTGCTGAGCTACCGGCATAAACGCAGCACAGCAGTCTAAAATCTGAATTTCCTTAAAATGTTAATAATCTGCCAGAAATCATACGGAACGCGGCAGAATAAAGAAAACTTCAACACGGATTAAAAACTCTAAGATCCTCTACTGATTTGTCACGTCACTAATTATTCTTTTTCCCCAAAGACAAAAACACATATAAATCTGATTGGATGAAATTATACTAAAGTTTTAAAACATTAAACACCTTAAAGTGTGTCTCAAAACCACAATATATTACAAAATTCTGTGTATACATGACAGGTTTTCATGCCAAAACATCGTTTTCTAAGGTCCTTAAGAATTCCTTAATACTGCAGTTGAAGTTATGAAAGTAAGATTGGCTTCTTATAGCATTTTATTGACTATTATCATCAAATGTTTTTTATTTTTTTTAATTTTAGTATGATTTTAACTCAAAGTGGAGGACAGAAAGTGCAAGAGACCAGGCTTAGTAGCAGAAACGTAAACATTTAATCAAAGAACTTGAGCACGACAAAACTACACGGAGAAGCAACACAGAACATGACTGGACAATGAAGAACTGAAACCTAAACACTTAAATAGACCAAAAACCATCAAAAACCTAACCGAAGTTCAGTCCTCACACATCATCACTCTTGGAAACTGAGAAAGTATTTTATATAGATATATATTTTTTTTACTTAAGATCATTTCTATTTATACAGAGCTTCCATCCCCTTCCCACAGTTGTTCTCAGAAATTGAACTACCACTCATGTTCCAGGATAACACGAAATCTGAAAAAACGTTTGAAGAGGTGCATCAAAATGTAAACTTAAAAAAAAAAGATGTTTAAAAGTCTAGCATAGAACTTTTTTCGGGTGATATTTGAAATATACTCGCTCAGCCAAATGTAGATCAGACAAAGTGCTTATAAGCGTGGCCTAAATGATGCTTCCAGTCCTAATATGTGAGCACTTGTCCTCATTAAACTTCTCACCGGGGGAAAATGTCAAAGACAGAATGACTCGGCCACATGCGGATAGGAACTCTGGGGGGGCTTGAGTCTGCTGATAACTGGTCACACTGATAAATGTCAAAGCAACACAGTAGAAGCTCTTTTTTTTTATACTTTTACCTAAAGTTTGCAGAGTCTCAAAGCATACGCTTCAAAATAAACACTGAATTCAAAAGTAAGACGTTTGGACAAAAAGTTTGAGCCTTCTTTATTCTTAGACTCTCCTATACTTTTCTAAACTTAAAACAATAGTTTCTGAGCTGAAGGGGTGTGAGGATTGAGTACAATAAAAGTGATGGACACTTTGGGGTAAAGACAAGAAACCAAACCTCTGGAAAGAAGATTCAGTCCTATAACCTCAGCTATACACAATGACTTCAGTTTAAAATAAACATATGATCTTATAAAAAATAACATTTTCTTTATTTTCTTTTGCACAAAGCTCCTTTACTGAAGTTCTAACTTTGTTTGTTTTTGAATGTGTGTCCTCTACGTGAGTCAATTATTAAATTAAAACCTTTTTTAAGAGTTCTAAGAAACATTCCTCAAATCAACACACTTGTTCCTCTCAATGCGTGTCCACCTTTAACCAATCACCTCTAATGAGAGTTTAGTCTCTTTCAAAAAAAACACATTGTGTTTAACCGAACATGTGTCCATCTCCATGTGTACTAATTAAATTAAAGAGAAATGAAGCCGAAACAACTATCACCACCTGTCAATTCAAAGACAGTATTTTGATGTGCTTTTATTCTGGAATCAACAATAGCTGACTTTACTTTCTCTGTTTCATGGCTGGCACACCCCATTATCCACACATCCAGGCCTCCTTTGGACCTCCAACACCTTCCTGGGTGTCGCCTTGTTTGACTGTGTGAGGAGACCTGGTTCTGGAGGGCGTTCCTATAATAAGGATGAAGGAACAGAAACATCACCTTAACTTATCAAGCTGTTCTCCACACTGACGAGAGGAATTTTTTTTTTTTTTTGTTACCAACTGTATGGGCAGTAAAATATGACACTGAAAAATGTATTTTTGTAGACTCAATAGAAGATCAGGATTAATTTCTTTTCTGTTTGGAAGAAACAACATACATGTTTTAAACCACTAATTCGTCGATATACTTTTAGTTTCACTCTTTGGTTCTCACCTAAGCAACAGAAATGTCTCTCTTACATTCCTTGATTAACATCGTGAACACTACGTTCCACATAAATCTGGACACCATTTCCTTTTGTATTTACTTTTCTGGGAACTTTTTTCAATGTAAAGACTTTTTAGTGGCATCTTTAGAGCTTAGATGACTTGAAATATACTTTCCCAGAGGTTTAAAAGCAATAGCTTGTCTGGTTCATTTGTGATTTTAACTTTTTTTTTTCTAAGGTTTTTGATTTTCTTTCTTCAAATAAATTAGGTTGTGATTGTTTCCATCCAAAACTCAGGCCCTTAATCTCATTCTAATATGAATTGTTTAAAAATGTTCTTCACAATATCTGAATTTAGTTAAAAGGATGTCTAGCTTAAAGATATATCAAATAATCTTGATTGGCTGGAAGTCAAGTTTGGCCAAAAGTGGTCAAAGCCCATTAAAGAGTACGAAGGATACTTTTCTCCACAGAGGGAAGTGAAATAACAGTTTGTCTCCAGTTAGAAAGAATAACGGAAAAGTGTCAAATATGTAAATTACACCACATCTTACATACAGTTCTGTGTTGTTTGTAGTAAAAAAGCACAAAAGAACACACAGTCTGCAAATCCTATACAAAAATACTCCATTGTTGTTACAGAAAGCAGACATTTTGACATTTGGTTAGGGACCCCTCCGCGTCATTTTTTTACGTTTTGGGTGTCCCCAAGTTGTTTTTTACGTACTGGCTGTTCCCATGAAATCCAGCCCCCAACCTCCCGGGCGCAAACAAGAACAGGTCCAGTACCGCAATGCGTAGCACACCAGTGCCCAAACCCGGTACTGGTACCCTGATCCTAACCCAACACCGGACAACGAACCATTATCCAGTTAAGGTTAGGGTACCGGTACTGGACCTGTCCACCAGTCCAATATCACACGAGCTGTCTCCTGTGTTGGATTTTTTTTTTTTCTACATGTAGAGTTCTTTTCTTCATGAGCAATTCAGGTCTACATTTTTACAGAAGTGTTTTGCATCCGAAACATTTTAATTTCTTAATCGTGGTTTGGTTTATTTTGAGTTTTAGACTAGAAGGAGACGGCGGATTTGGAGAAGGCTAGGTTAATAAAATGTAACAGATAAAATGAAAAAGGGGTACAAGATGTTAGGTGTTTATTATCGTGAGATCTACAAGAACGTCCTGACTCGTCAATCTTACACAAGAAAAAATAAAATACTAGATTGTGTTTTTGTGGTGTAATGCTACCAATGTCACACATTGTTTAGAGAAGGGCTATATTTTGTGCACAAATGCACACATCAACAAAAACAATTGTAAAAACTGAAACAGATATTTACCAAGAACTAGTCCAAGGCCCTACCACCATAGGTATATTGAGCTCTCCTCACCAAAATTCCATCTACCACCACCCTGAAGGTTGCCAACATGATGTCCTTGGTCTGGTTTGGCCAACCCTTGTCCTTAAGAGACTCAACCCTGCCTGTTTTCCAGTTATCTCTGGATTGCTTGATTCAGACATCTTAAATAAGGTGAGTTCAGTCAATCAGGATGTAGAATCACTTAAGTCACAGCAAACTGGTCAGGGAGAACTGGAAAACAGACATGGTTGAGGCTCTTGAGTAGTAGAGTTGGTCACCTCTGTCCTAGGCAGTACCTCAGGTACTCCCATGGGAAGTCCAGACAGAGGTGGTAGCAAACCCAACTCCAAGGAAGAAGGCTCCAACAGTATAGGTGGAGGCCTCCAAGGAGGAAGAAAGAACAAATCAGGAGCAGCCAGGCTCCAGTTTCCAAGGTGATGGTGGAAATACCAACTGACAAGATCTCGATTTGTGATTCACAGGCAGCATCCTTGACGAAAGCATCTTGGCACATCACACAATGAACCAGTGGAATTTCAAAGTTTTGCTCCTTTGATGCAATCCATTTCTCTTCTGTTTCTTTGTTATCTCCAACTTATATAGGAAGTGGTAAATTGTAGCCACAAACTAAAACATTTACAATATTTCATAAAACGTGTGTGTCAAAAGCTCTGAAGTACGCAAAAAAATGCACTTCTCTCTTCTTTTCACTCCAGAATGTTGTTCACCCGCTGCAGCTCTCCTCAACAATGGCAGGTTGTTCTCCTCACAACATGCTTCTCTGCAGATTATCTCCAAGTACTGCGCAGGGGGGCAGCAGAATTTACAGGACATTAATCCAGTCCTGACAACAGTTCACAAAACTGGCAAAGCTCTGACACCAATGAATGTGTTAGCTCTTTTTTCCTCCATTTTCATTTCCATAATGAGGGCACAGAATATTCATAGTAGAAGCTTCTCAATTTAAACCAACACTGACCCGTACTCTCGTTTTTCTGCACTCAAATAAAGAATGATAGACTGGAACCACACTCTTCAGAGACTTAAAAGTGGGAGAAAAATTCACTTGTTGGTTGAACATAATACAATTATGGGTAGTATTTCCACCCCAATCAAATGTGTTAATACATTTTATCCTTTTCACAGGGCTACCTGAGTCTAATCTGGTGTTGGGCATGTCACAGAGACACAATCACACACCTATACACATTCACATGGGGACCATTTATACCAGGGATGTCGAACTCAATCGGCCAAAATCCAAAACACACCTTAGATCAGGGCGAGAGCCAGCTAAAATATTAGCTTAATGCCAAATTAGCCTAAAAAAGAAAACAAACAAAAAAACTTAGGCTAGCCAAAACTGCTAGCATGTTGCTGAAAAAAATAGCTAGACTTCAAAATAGCCTAAAAACAAAAAAATAAATAAATAAATAAAAAATAAGGCCTTAATTAGCCAAAACAGATACCATGTAA
>NC_050521.1:26297768-26326096 GCF_002922805.2 Oryzias melastigma | reverse complement strand
TTAAAACTTTGAAATCATAACTTTTTGACGTAATTAAAGGTGGGAATATTATTCTAGAATAAATCAACTTAAACCTTAAATAACCGAATAATTTATTCTCCATAAAAATATATGTTGTCAAATTTATACAAGTTGGAAATGAGCACAAGGTAACATCGGGCCATAAATAGTAATAAAATAAAATTATCTGGAGGGCCGGATAGAAATAACCGAAGGGCCATATCTGGCCCCTGTGCCTTGACTTGGACACATGTGATTTATAGTTACCAATTGACCTATAAAGCAAAACAAACACTTTTTAGGCTGCTTCAAAATATGTTGCATAACATGTAAACTGATGTAAATATGTTGATGCACCAGGATTTACTGGCATTGCTGTAACATACCAACTACCAGTTCTTCTAAACTTGTATAATGCAACAAACCAAAGTGGGACCTGACTTGATCTTCTTTGGTCATCTCATTGGAATTCTAAAAGTAGAACTAATTACATTGAGTTAGATGTTTCTTTAAATAATACATTTATGTTAATGATGTTGGGAGATAAGGTTTATTCATTTTGAAGAGCTCTAGAAAACCACCAATAGACACGTCTCCCTGTATAATGAGCTTCACCATCTACTGCAGGAGCTGCGTCTGAATGGCGGCAGCTTTCAGCGGTACTTCTGTGTCTCTTTAACCCAGTTTGACAACTTGCTGTCCTACACTAGCCCAAGGAAGGTCAAAATAATACACCTTACTTCCATCTACCACCTACTACGTTAGAATTATGTTGAGTTGGTAAAAAGTCTATTAATAAAGGGCTACGCTGGTGCATGAACATAACTGCCAAATGTTGAATCCCAAAACATAGATCAATTAAGTGATGTTAGATTTAGGGTATAGCAAATTCCAAGAAATTACCTGAAAAATATCCAATCTTTTTAAAGAATCTTTGAACTCAGAAAGTTGGCATAGCAAAGTTCATGCAGTCAGCTCTATAACCAGCTACTTACGATTATTAACAAGTCATGTTTGAGACATTTCATTAGTTCGTGAAAAAAGTTGCAAAAATCCTTAATAAAATCCAATAATTGCAGCTGCATTGAATTATTTCTGTGAAAGAAATGTCAAACACCTGATTTAACAACGCCCTAAAACAAAAAAATACCAAAACAAACAAATCCACAAAAACTCCAACATCAGTTATTGTCTGCCATGCCTGTAAATTGCCGGGCGCGTTTGGATTGGGCGGTCCGGGGTGTTCATCTGTCAAAACTGCGATTCCTTCACAGCCACATTTAGTGTGAAAGCAGAGCAGCTCCCAAACATGTCACTTCCTCACCAGCACAGGGACTCCGTCAATACACATTCCAGCTCACTGTACCCAAATCACAATTAGTGTGCATCTCTCAGAGACAGTTGTCAGACTTCTGCCCCAGAAAGTGATGAAGTAGCCCTCCTCTCTCCCATTAGCTGACACCAATGCTGCTGGAGCTGCTTGCCAGGTTTATGCTTCTTATTATCTGCTGGCTCTGCGGCTTAACTCAGCCGGTATTTCCCCATTCTCCCTGTGTGGGTTTGACGATGCACTGGAGGAGAAATAGGTGCAGTGGTGGGAGAAGTATATGACACAAACCTTATTTCAGTCTGAATACACGAGTCAGCAGGTCTGTAGCTGAGTACCAAACAATATGGCCTCAAAGTGGTCACTGGAAGTTCTGCTTTGAGGAGTTATGACTTTTAAATTGTCTTTTTAAAGGCTGGGAAGAAGATCATAGATCTACTTTTAATGTTTTAAGACATTATCGTTTTAAGTAATAAATTCACTTCTACGGTTGAGTGACAAACCTTAACACTTAGACATTCTTTCATGGTAAACGCAATTAATATATTTCCAGCATATTCTTAAGTAGAGAAAACTTTAAGCAGGGATACAACAATTCATTTTTAACAAAGTTTCGATTCATAAAATAACTTGGTTTGGTCAATAAAATTCATAGTCTTTGGTTTGATTTAAACAATCCGATTAACTGACATAAAATGGATCCAGGAAATATCTGGCTAAGACTTCAACTAGTGTGACTAAATACCTGGTACTGACCAGTACAGGTGAAGTTTTCTAGATTTCTTGCAATATAATCAAGTGTAAATTATCTATGTGTACAAACAAGTAAAGCAGACTTGATGTCAAATCTATTCATGTTTTAGTTTTATAAAGTTCACTGTTGTTTTTCCACATCAAAATAATCCAAAGGGAAGATTATTAGAACGTTCTACCACTCTGTATGGTCACTCGTATTTGCTAAATTCAAAGTATTCCGTATATTGTACTGTAATGATGGTTGGTAGTTTTACATTATAGTAAAGTAAACCTACCGTACCTCAATCAAAATGTTATAAAAAAAAAATTGATCATAATTTTTTTTTCAATCTAAAATGATTTTTTTCCGTGGTATAGATTGATTTGATAATCAACTTGCCTCAATTCAAACACTAAAACACACAACTACACTGACCTTTAGCAGTTATTAGCAAGATTAGCAACCAGTTGTTGGTGGGAAAACAGCAAATATAATATTTATTTTTAAAATATCACAGGTAAGTCACTACTTAGTATAAGTTGGAGTCCTGGCCAAACTATGCAAAAAACTGTGACTTAATGTATACTTCAAAAACTCCTACCATTGGTTGGATTGTAGGGATGGAAATTGTTTTGATGATTATATGTTACACAACAGAGAAGTGTTTACGCAACCACGGCAAATCAGCTGGTTCTGTCACGGAGAAAATCATTTCTACACCATCATCCAATAGTTAGCAAGGTGTTGCATAACGGTGCAAAGTCGATATGAAGAGCCGATTCATGTTGATTGTGTGAACGGTTGAAGAGTTATGGTATGTCAAAAAGTGTTTTAGGTGTAGCTGGTAAAATATAGTTTTAAGATGTTATACAAAAAGTACTTGATTGGAAAAATCAGATTTTTGTTTTTTTTTGTAGAAAAATATATTAAGTTTTAAAAGTATTTTCTCTAATGTTTTATAAAAGGGTTTGTACTTCAGTTAAGTTAAATAACACTTCAGCATAAAATTCAAAACTTTTAGACACGCTTTCTAAGAGAAATTAAACTGAAAGTTAGTTTTAGACTAAAATACAAACTTTTTTTTAAGAGGAAGAATTCAGAACAGCCATTTCTGTTCAACCTTTTAACAATTTCTATCATACCATAATGATTTATTGTTAAGATTTGGTTATGCAATTACATAAAAAGTTTTATAGGTGCAGATGAAAGTCGTGTAGACAATAAAGATGTGAGGACATTTGATTAGAAAAAAAAAAAAAAAGTGCAGATTTTGGTTCTGACAGGAGATTCTGTAACAATGAAGATACATTACCAAATCATCTAGCACCAAAAAAAAACCCCAAAAAACTGAAGCATCAACAAGCATCTGCCAAGTGACAAGAGAAACCCTGAGGACTTTTTCTAGGAGAATAATGAAGAAATTAGAAGAGACAGGTGTTCCAATCACCAACAGAACCCGGGTGTGAGAACCAGACAGGAAGCAGATACGAGACTCTACAAAATACAACAAGAAAAAAATCTGTATTAATGCATCAGTTTTATAAATGGAATAAAAAAAAGAAGCACGAAGGTAAATATTGTAAAAAGAGCAGACACTCCTGTTGTGATCACAGCATTTGACAGATTCTATTGCGCAATATTACTTGTAAACCACATGGTTCATTTCTATTCTGCATTCAGATGTGGATTAATGTTTCTAAACATTAACAAGCTTTAAACCTCATTTATTTCTCACGGACAATAGGAAGATGGCACATTTTCAATGACACAACCATTTATATCCGTCCTGCATTCCTGTTGGTTTCTGTGTTCATTAATTACAAAGTAATCCACTGAGACAAACTGTAGCTTCATTGTTGGCCTGTCTTGTTCTTCTTCATCTTTTGATAATTTCATCAATTGAGCACTTTGTCTAGTTTTGCTAACAAAAGACATTTATTATAAAAAATCAAGTGAGAAGTAATGGTGTCTGAAGTGCTTATGTTGTATTTTACTGTGTATGAAAGAATTGATCAGATATTTAATGGCTTAGTCACAACTGTCCTTAAATGTGAATATGGGCTATCTGTAGGTAAAAAGTGGTAATAGATTTAACTTTGTGGACTTTTAGCTGTGCTTAGTTCCTGTCTGTACTAATAAACCTGAACCTGTCTGCCCGTTTGTGACAGGAGCATAAGCATCATCCATTCGTCATAAGTGTGTGCATCTCCCATTAGCCTTACAAATACTTCACACTCTACTAGCCGCATGAAAGACAATGGTTCGTTCCATTTTCACCTAACCTCAAAGAACTGTAAGACACACTAACGGTCCCCTTAAGATGTGGGTTCATCCTACAGGAAGAGGGTGCATGTGATTTAAGGTGCAATATTTAGTCAGGAAAAGGTCAGGATAACTCTGAATTTTTGTTGTTGTTTTAGGATTCCAGTTGACCCAGAGAACCACATGAGAGGGTTTAGGATATGATGTCAAAAATCAAGAATCTCCGACCTGTGTCGCAGTAGAATGACATATATTTAAGTACAGGCAAAAATATGACATTATGCAACATTGATTCATAAAAAGTTTCAAAAAACTTTTGCAGATTAGCTGATATTTCATTTTGAACAGTTGTAATTTGATTTTTGTGAGTTTACAGCAGCTTGTATGAACGATTAACAACATGTAATTCCATTAATCTACAAAGTATCTTATCAAGCCGAGTTGCAACATTTGTACATTAAAGTATTTTTAAACACCAACATGTCAAATTCTTTCAGTGTTTTACCTCTCTTGTCTTTCTGCTCCGCCTCACTCCTCCCATCTCACTTCCTCCTGGATTTTTGTGCGTTACCAGTATCACTTCATCAGCCCACAGGGAAATTATGGCACGCCAGTAGAGAGTTAGGGAGGAAAAGGAAGCTGAAAAAAAGATAGGCAGAAGCTGCAAGAGGAAGTCATCCATCTTCTACGACTACACTGCAGAAGCTTGTTTTGTCAAATAAAAAAATACATATATAGTAATATTGTTGCAAATATCATTCATTTAATACGAATATAGTACAAAATATTAATATGGACTGTAATAAAACAACACTTGACATTTGGTTCAATAGCTACATTATTTAAAATAAATAAGAAATTAATATTTTAAATGGACTTGACCGTTAAAAAAAAAAACATATTTTATTTTTTAGTTAATAAAATAACCTATATTTCTTTGGTATTTAGAGGTGCAACAAAAATGTTATTTTCTAAAGTTATGAGAGGTTTAGTTTTGTAAAAAAGAACGAACCCGCTGTGCAAAAATATTAAAAATGCCTGAAGAAGATTCAAAATCAAAGAATCTCATTTCATCGTCCCTTCATGTGAGTTTACTTTTCAGGGACGGAAACATCCGGTGAGATCCGAGTAAACGTTTTAAAGCATGCAGATAGATTTTTATGTAACAGGCAGCCGCTCAGACACAGGGCCGCACTGATGGTGTTAACAATTTGGCTGGTTATTCACGCAGCAGAGGGCTGGATGAGCACATCTCGCCTGCAGCGGCTACAGCTCACGAATTAGAACAAGCAGACACTCTGCCAAATCCTGCCTTTACTATAGAACGAGTGCAACCTTCTTTTTTTTTTTTTTACCTCACTACACACCATTATTTACCACAAAATATACAAACAGGAGGCATGAAAGATGACATTTTTGTAGATTGTTCATCTGCTATTTAAAAGCTGTCCTTCAGTGCAAAATCTTGAGAAATACAGATTTGATTCATCTTGTGTGAAATCAATCTATTACACTTGAGAAACTTAACAATTTATTCTTAGAAAAAACATTCTTTGATCAAAGATTTTTTAATGAAATATCTGAAAAAATCTTTTATCTCGATATTTTTTTGTGCTAAAATCAATATGGTTCTTGGACCACTAATTAGACAAACATCAGTGCATAAACACAAACCTCCCTTCCAAAAAAGCTGCCGTCCTTTTCTTTCACAGGTAAGAAATTAATTTCTCACTTGTCTGCAGCTTTGCTAATAACAGCAAAGTCTCCTCAACCATAAAATTGTTTAGCAAACTCTGAAGTGAACTAATAAAGTTCTACTGGAAGTAAAACACGTCAATGTGTGGAAGACGAAGTCAGAGATGGTCCAAGTCCACCTAATGAAACCAAGACACTGCAGAAGCGAAAATTAGGAATTTATTGCTACAATTTTTATAGAAACAGGAAATATTTTGAGACCATCAAACAGCAGGAAGATGAACTCCCATGCTGTCCTTTGCTTTACAGGACTCTCTTGAAAAAGATCTGTGGATCTGTGTTTCCATGACACACTTTGACAAAATTTTACTGAATTTCTAGGAATGTAAAAAAAAAAAAAAACAATTTCCCAATTACACTTTCCATTAATGTGAATAAACACAAACCAACTCACGCGGTAAGTCATTCAAAAACACGATGACGAATGTGAACAATATTCGATTTACAGCAGATACATTCAAATTTCTGTCACAGTACTAGTGCTCATCATCCATCAAAGGAGTTGCCGGTGTCTTATTCAGGTCATGGAGCGGCGAGCTACATGGGAGCAGCTACGGATACAGACATTTTGCGGACTACGTAGATTTTGATGCACCTTACAAACCACCTCCTCCAAGAACAAACAATATTTTTCCATATTTGCAACTTTTTTTTTTTTTTAAATTGACGTCATAAATCCAATTTTTGCAAATCTATAGTCAGTGGTAATGCAGCGACTGAGATTTTCCTGGTTAAATAATAGATGGATTAAAAAAATAAAATAAAATGCTTCTAAGGTAAATGTTAAAAATAATAATTAATGATTCATAATATTATTTAATAATTAATAATGATTCATAACTTTAAAACACAGGATTGCTAATTTAAAAATGACACACATATATATATGTATTTATACATGCATGCATGTGCTACTGTTTCACAGTCACAGTGAGAATGTTTACATCATGTTTTCTTTTATACAGACGGCTTCTCAAAAAAAAGCTACAATATTTTTCACACTTCCCAGTACATAACCCTGGGGAACACCGAATAACACCCACTTATTTATATTTGTTGTAGTCTTTTCTATAAATAAATTGTGAGACACAAAATTATTTCTATTTTCTCTTCTCTGGAATTGGAAGAAAAGAGTGTGACAGCCACACGTTCTTCCCTTTTGTACGTCAGGAAACTTGTGGATGGGTAAACACGTTTTTTTCGGAGAGCAGGCTCCTCTGAAGGAGTTGTTTTCAGTGGAGCTTAGCCGTGAACAAATGTTTGTGTTCGGAGAAGGATTTGGTTTTGCGCACCAACAGTCCACATGATTGTGCGAAAACCATAAACTCTTGTTTACGCTGCAGTTTTCTCTGAAGTGTTTAGCATGCGGGTGAAGCCGTGCCTCTAGGATAAACCGAACCGATCGGCTTTTAAAAACAAGTTTATAGGTCGGATCATCATGAAGAATGTAAAACGATGTCAAGCTTTGACAAACTCTGGTTGGACCCAACTTTGACATCGTGATAAGGGGGGAGAATTAGAAAAGCACTGTAATTAAAGTTGAAGACCTTGTGACTAGCGTTGTGAATGACAGACCCTAATTAGCTCCAGTGAAACATGCTCATGCACAGTCACTCACCGGGAGATTCACCGCGGCTGCATCTGTCCTCCAGCCCTCCTGCATGAAATTGAGCTCCACTTTTCTGCTCATAAACAAATAGGTAATAGTTTCTGCTTTTGAATTCTTCCCCTTCCTGTTTTCTGCTCTGGGTAGATGCACATCTAAAGCTAATTTGTCTCCAAACTGCTCTCTGTGTGGGTGCTTGGCTATCACAGTCAGACTAATCTGCATTTCCCTGCCAAACACACCGATAACATGGTGAGCCATTATCGCTTTTTTCTCCCTCGTCTCTTGGCTTGTCTCTCTTTGTCTCCTCGATTCTAAACAAGAACTTTAATTTAAACTCTGCCAAAGTACCAAGAGATAAATACATAATGAAAAACATACAAAGTGGAATTTAAGTGCGGGACACGCGCCAAATGGTATTATGTCTTTCCTCTGTCTGGGTAGAAAAAGCTGGAAGCTCACAGGAGACGGGAGCCTGACCTCTCATTAACCTCCGTATTTGAACTTTTTATTTGGACAAAAGAACAAATCTAGAAGCAAAAGCATCGATGTTTAAACCATGTCACACAACGTTTGCAGTATTTACAGAGACAGAAAAAGGCTTTTTCTTGGATCCCAGAATATTTCGATGCTTGACTGAAGGATTTGGTCACAAATCAGCCGATGAAGAAATCAAAACTGTGTCCAGAACAGAAAGAATCCTCCAGGGAGAATGAACATTCTCACTTTAGAGCAGCTGGATTTACAAAATAAAAGAATACTGTGGAGGAAATATTTGATCCCTTGCTATTTTTGTTGGTTTGCTCTTGAAAATAAAGTGACAGCCTGTCATCGTAGTGGGAGGGTCATTTGAACAGTGAGAGATAGAAAATCAAAAAATCTACTTGAAGGAATATATATACATGAATTATCATTTAATTGAGGGGAATACGTTTTTGAACCATCAAAACACAATTTTGTGGCTAGAGACACACTTTAAAGGCATTTAAAGCTAATAGCTGTTGACGGTGCATCAGGGGTTCAGCTGTTCCCTTGCCAAATAATGTTGTAGTTTATACTTTAATTTTGGCATAAACACAAAAATTTTCAAACCAAGGTTCGCTAAGACTTTGGAGCTGTGAGTGGGTGGCGTGTTATTTGTTTTTTCTTAAGCTTAGTTTTTGTTTTCTTTATCTTACACCCATAAACTTGTCTGAACAAGGTAATTAAAAGGAAATCTGCTTTGATTTTCTGTTTTGGCGTTTAGGGAGTTGCTTTTTTATGGACTTATGATAAACAATGTTGTAGACTTATCACTTTGTCATATTGAGGAAGATTTGTTTTGCTTTTATGTGTTGCTTGTTTCAATCATAATTCTGTTAAAATTACATTGCAGGTTTGATTCCCGCCTTATGCAACCATGTGCCAAAGTGTCCTCAACGCATTGAACCACACATTGCTGCTGGTGGTTATAGATTAGTGCCAGGGTAAGGCAGACGTGTGTGTAAGTTCATTCATTGTCATAATCAATCACTGGAAGTGATCATTTAAAACCATTGTTATAAAAATCTGACTCAACACTTTGAAAGTGTTGTTTTAGGTCATGTTAGAGTAGACTTTTACACTAAAGCCTTGTTTCCGCTGAGCCGCCTGGTCTGGTCCAGTCCGGTATTTTGAGCATTACCATTGTAAAATGGAACCATTAAACACTACCAAACCTCGGTTGTAGGTCCAATACATTGAGAAGTGGAACAGAACGGTTGAGGCGGAGCTACTGTAGCCTGTTGATTGGCAGAAAGTGATGACGACATTAGAAAGCACCAACACAGTGCTCATTTAAGCTAACATTGGTAAATATTTGGGTTTTTGCAGTTTCCTGTGTACTCCATTGGTTATGAGTCTGTATCGAAAATGCCTGAGGACAACATCGAGGTCTGGTCTGCAAATGTTTCCCACCATCCTTTGGCGACGGTGTGATATAGAGTGAGCTAGCGGTCACCGGGGTCCCCAAATTTTTGTAGGCTAACAGAAAAAGGGGAACAATCGCAGCCTAAATGTAAATATTTATGGTTTTCATTTGAACATTTGGAAAAAAGTGGATTTCTAATGTCTTCATGCACTTATCACTGAATTAGTTCGTTTTTCTAAAGTATTTCAGATTTTTGGTTAATTTATTCATCAATAATGCAAGTTGAATATTTTATTTCAAATTTAAAGATCCCATAGGTGCATTATACAATAAAACAACATTCAGAAAGTCATTTCTAAAGAGGAATGTTTTGCAAAGCCCAACCTAAGATTTTCTAGTTATGATTGTCATCTGTCTGACAGACTTGAAGGAGGAGGAGATGCTCCTCTGTTCTAGTGCAGTGATGCTCTGCAGCGTCTGTTCACTTCGCTTCAGTGAGTGTGAATTAAAATTTTAAGCTCTTTATGGTTTCATCTGGTTGTTTTCAGATCATTGTGGTGTTTCAGTCTAGAAGGACCAATCAGGGACACAAATGAGATGCTTTTAAACCTTGTTTACAATGTGTAGGGAAGGACCGTCAATAGTCAATTTTAGTTTAAATCTAATTCTTGATTTTTTTTTTTTTTTATTTTATTTTATTTTTTTTTTTTATAGAAAGCCACTCACCATTAAACTCACTAACACAGATTTGTAAACTGGGGCATCATATAATGTCACATATATTGCCAAAAACGGGAAGTGACTTCACACGTTATTTTTTGTTTGTTTTATTTGTTTTCTTCTTTGTAAAAAAGGAAATTCAAATCCTGAAAAAAATATCACGCATCTTGGTTAATGTAGAAGAGTTTTCTGAGCTGTATTTACTAAAATACAATAAAGAATAAGATTTGTTGTTGAAAAAGAAAAGTTTGTTTAATTTGCCTCTAGGAGTGACTAAATAATTAACAGGGAACTGTTTTAGAATCCAGGGTTGGTGACAACCTTTTGCAGGAAAAATCTGTCTTCTTTCTTTTGTTTGAGACCAATAACATTCTATTTTCTGGCTTTGCTATTTCATTATGTCTTTTTTTTCAACATTAAGCAGACTGCTGTCCCTCTTTGTTTCCTAGAGCTCGCTCATGTCTGTTTGAATCAAAGGTTGCTTTTTTTAGGTATTAAAAGTTTTCTTGAGCAGCAGGGTGTAACAACAATCTCAGTCCTTTATAGTTAGATCACTACAAGTCTACAGTGGAACATAATAGTGTGTGGTTGGAGTGGAAATGTCAAGATAAAAAAAATACTTTAATCATATTTCACTGAAATTTAGTGATAAAATTGTAGAAAATAAGTGAAAAAATACAGTTTGTGACAAAATGTTCCAGCTATTCACAAAGAAACAGAATGAAACATTATCCACTCGAATAATAACTGAGTCTCAAGTCTTTATTGCTGGTTTCTAGTCTTTGTATTCACACTTATCATCTAGTTCAAATTTTAAAAGACGTTAGGAGTTTTGGTGATAATGAAAAAGTGTATTGGGAAGACACTGCACTGCATGAAAATCAACACCTATTGTCAGACTTTTCCTTCTTTTTAAGACATTTATTCCATCATTATTAGGTAAATGAAGGAGAACATTGTCAACCCTAATTCTCACACTCTGAAACCTTTCTCATTACAGGTTTAAGCATTTCTAGTTGGTGGTTTTGGTGGTTCTCTCAGTGTGGGAGTGCAGATGATGGTTGGAGGTTTGGATGAAGAGTCGATTGATCTGACGGCGTCTTTAATGTGAGATTGTGGGTGCTGGCAGCACATGTTTGACTGAGATGGTCTGATGAAGCGCCGCTTTGCTGCCTCAAAATATGTAAAGATCAGCACCTCTGGCCGTTTGTGATACTCGGGAGTCATACCGCAGCCTCCAAAGTTGTTAGTGGCCTGTTCGCTTCAACACACCCCCTCAGGTCCTTTGTAGAGAGCCCAGCTTCGACTTCACTTTTACAGTCTGCCTTTAGCAACCCTTGCAATTTCTGCTCGGGTCATCTCTGGCAGTCTCCCCGAGTCCTTCCCTTCCTACCTGAGGGGGCTGTTGGAGCCTCATAACAGCGCTCAGACATGGCTGATTATCTGGGGCTCCAATAAGGGAAACTCTAGATACGTTTCCCCACAATTGACCTTATCAGTGGTTGATGGTTTGTTTGCGTTCAGCCAGGTCTCAGTGTTCATACAACACCCACTCAGCGTGGAAAACTGTCCGGAAGCGGAGAAATTGCTTTCTCTTGCCAAGTTTTAATAGTCCATGTATGTGGCTTTGTTTTTCTCCTGAACAGAGTGCATAGTGGTGTTTGGAGCAGAGAGAGGTGCTCTGACTGGACAAGGTGATGCAGAGGAACAGTTCTGTATGCACGGTTACTATCAATATTATAGTGTGGCATGATTTATTAAAGAAAGACCCATCCAGTATGCAGAATGAGGAGCTGTGAATGCACTGTCTGTCTGCGGGAGATGGTCTATACAGAAATACTTGGCGAAATAGTAATGAGAATAGAGTGGAAAAGAGGGGAAAAATATAAAGCTGAAGTCCCACTCCAATCATCTTCTGATCTATTTTCAATGACAGAGTATAAGGGCCAGTTTACAAACAAAAAATGTAAATTTAAATTTCATAACAGATAAATTACAAGGATAAAGTCATATTTATGACTTCTAAAGTCATATGCTTAATTAATTTTTTTCTCGTTAATTTACAAAAAAAAGTAAATTTACTAGATAAAAAAATTATTAAATTAACGACAAAAGAACCAAAGTTGTCTGTATATTGGAGCCGTGTTCAAATATGAAATATGTGGAGCATCTTGTGAAACTTGATTCCAGATTTATGTCCAAAATAAAGAAACTTTGAATCTTTTGGTGACTTCGAATCAAATGATTATCAGTGAGGCTGACTTTCGGCGTCGGTAATATAGAATGTCTTGTAAAATAAGGAGCTCAGAGACACACGTTTGCACGACCGCTACTTTATTCTGCTTTTTTAGTTCACATACCCAGAAGTCCATTCGCCACCTTACGTCATGTCTCTGCAGAAGAAACAGCAAAGGAGAATGAAAACAGTGTTGCATCCTCCCCTTCTCTAAATGAAACGCAACATTTGAACACAAAACAACAAAGAGGAAAAAAAATAGTCTGTTACATTAGCACAAGAACATTGAAAAGTCCAAAAACTAGGTCTCTCCAGACAGAACACCACAGCGTTGGAGGAGATCTATGATTTTATGTACAGGCTCTGCAGAGATCCTGGAAGCCGTCCATTAATAAATCAAACATCATTAAAATGTAAAATCAAACAAATAAGCTTCCAAACATTTGTAATGTTATAGATCCATGTTTATCTTATAGTTTAGTTGATCTGCTGGTGCACATGACGTTCGCTCACAGGACTGTAGGCTCACTTTGACTTCAATCTTGTAAATTTACGAGAAAAAAAAAAACTCGAAAATGTGCAAAACAAAATGTCTGACTTTTAATCTTGCAATATTACCTTTTTTTGGTGGCCCTAATACTGAGTGTTCCCTGTGATCTTTTTTTATATGATTATGCAGTTCTTAGCCAAACTCAAAAACTGTCATTTGTAAGGACATAGTTTCTGCAGAGCAGCAGGATTTCCTTAAAAATTCACCTCTGAGTTGTGGGCAGGACTGTTGGTGCCAAAATAAGCCTGCCCTCTTTTCCCATCATCCATTTCCCCCATTGATAGCTACAGCCCCTCACAACTCCAACCTAACATTGATGGAGCAACAAAAACGGCGAGCATTGCCATTTTTTTCATGTTCTCCTGATTAAACCACCCAATGGTTCCAGAGCGCGGCCATGTCTGCAGCTCACCCCTCCCCCAGGGGATGCGAAGAACAAATTTCGCACACCTAGATGTGTGACAACTAATGGGACTTTGACTTTAACAATGATTTGAACACAATCTTAGTCAGAAATGCAATTTTAAGATTAATTTTCTTTACAAATGTTATCCATCATCAGAAAAGTGCTTCAAGAACATGTTAAAAACTTTAAAAAATAAAACACTTTCTTTCAGAATGGGTCTTGAATGATTGGATTTGTCATCTAAATTGTGATTTCTATGTAAAATACGACACATTTCACTGATGATCATTGGTGGTTTGTAGCTTCAAAAGTTTGCCATTTTGAGTTTCCTCAGCAGAACAAAAGAATCCAGGGTCAGATTGATGTGCAAATTAGGGAAATTAACTCAGACAATGTGATTCTTCAGAATTAACAGTCCACTCATCTCACGCGTCTGTTTTCAAGAACAACAAATAACCAAATACTTCTCAGGTCTTCTAAGCTCCAGCTTTGGGTATAAAGTGAAGGATAATGTTTTACTAGACCAACAAAGACACAAAAACCTGAAGCCAACCAGAAGTTGTGCATTTCCTCACAGCTGCAGAGGCTTTAATCCCAATAATCTTCAGTCATTCAGCTGCTGTTTGGATATAGATCAAGAAAGCTGGGACACATCAGAAGATAAACGCTGAAAAACAAAACAACCTCAGATGTTTCCCCAGTTCTCAAAGTAAAGGAGTCAAACCCCAACCAAAGCTAATTTTTCAAGCTTTCCTTGTGTGTGAGAAGACCCATTAAAGCTTTGAAACTGATACAGATCACCAGAAGAAACAATTACAGGGTTATTTCAGATAAAACAGCTTTTGCATTTGTTTGGAGGCAGAATGTGGAGATTCAGAAGCAAACTAAGATTTCTAAGGCAATTTTCTTGTTCTGCTCCCACTAAGAGATGTGGGAATGCAATTTTAGCACATTGTCATTTTGCATCAGTAAAATATTTAAAGAGTTTGTTTAACAACACGCATGTTTAGTTTTTTAGAAGAATTTCATGGTAGATTCCCAGAGGCTTGTGGAGTTTACCTGTCAACACCAGGATGACTCAGCTCGCCGGGTTCCTGACTCAGACAACTTCAGCAAACGGGGCCAAAATAGGAGCTGCAAGCCAATCATGCAAAAACATACCCAGCAGGTAAACATGTGCACCTTTCAGGAGGGGGGGGGGGCACATACACCAGCTGTGGCGCCAAGAGGCTTCTTGAAACGGTGACAACGCCACAAGATGATTCAGAGACTTCCTGAGGTGTGTCTTCCAGGATGTTTTATCCCAAATTCACCAACCGTTTTTGACACGGCGAGGGAAAAGAAGACGAGTACATTTCCATGAAATAAATCTGTCCTCATAAACCCCTACACAGAGAAAAAGAGGAGACAGACAAAACAGTAGATGTCTTGATTTAAGATGTTGAAGCTTCTTTCTTTTGTCAGTTTGATGTTCACACTTATGATATTTATGCTGAAATACCTTGATAATTGCACTTTTAATGTCTGTTTAACTGAAGTTTACAGGAATGACTTAGAGTCTCTTGCATCCTCACGCATCTTTACTGTATCTTTTGGTCAAGATCTCCAAAATCTTGGTCAAAACTTCTCTGGAGGTCTTGCTTTTAACCAACACCTGATTAAATCTACACTTCTTACTGACAAAGTGAGCTACTATCTCCTTTTCCTCAGAATTAGACAACTTTCTTCAATCGTAGCTTCCTGCAAGCTCTCATCCTGATCCTGTCCATATCCAATCACAAAGTCCTTTGATTTTTCTACAAAATGTAATTGATAGATGGTTAATACCACCTTTGAATCTCACCTGGTTTGACCTCATTCTTCACATCCTCAAGGTAGGCGACACTGGATCAGAGGACTTCCACTCCTGATTCAATTTCACCAGGTTTACAGAAACACATGTTTCTGACTTCGTCTGTTATGTAGTCACTGGATTCTGTTGGTCAACTGCTCCATACTTTACTCTCTCCAAATATTTCAAGAACAAATATCCAACTAGAGTCCTTCCACTTTCTGCAATGTAAAAAAAGCCTCATAATCAATTTATTCTTCACGAATTATTTAAATTAGTAAATAATAAAAAAGCTCATGTGTAAGCAAGTTTTATTGCAGAGCATAAACCTGAACAAAAGTTTGCTTAAACCAGTTTCTGTGCTCAGTCACAACTAAATCATGTAGTTCTACAACAAAGCTTTAAAACTAACTTTGCACAAGACAGTTTTATCAAAACACAAACTATATATTAATTTGGCACTCGAGTGCTGCAATCTCATTGTTGTGATTTCAAACTTTGGCAAAAGACAGATATGATTAAAAGTGATAATGAACTCATGTGGGCGTTAGTGCTAATAGTTAGCTCCACAGAAAGAATTGCTTAAATGCCACAAGAATGTTTTCTGTTTTTGCTGCTACATGTCAATAAGTATCTGTAGAAGTAATTAACTTTATATCACTGGAGACTGAGTGACTCCATCCACTCGTGTCCCAAGTAGAAAGTGCTCACTGGTTCAAAGAAGCCAAAATCTTATAGATTTCTATAGAAAAATAACTGCTATTACTCAGCCATTCTGTAGTCAGAATAACCATTCTTGTTCTTATACCATTTTTAACAAGTTCTTCAATCCTCTTCTTTTCTCCATTATATATTTTTGGTAGTGCAAGTCATTCAAATTCAAAACTGACCAATCAGACTACTCTATAAAAGTAGGTGGAGCCTGCTGCCTCCACATCCAACAGATCTGATAGATTTGATCTTTTAGGCAGTAGGTAATGGATTTCCAACAAGCTCACACATGATTGGCAAGAGTGGTTACCATAGAAACACTGACTCAGATCAATCACTTTTTACTGACAACACGTCGGCGTCCACAATTCAGAAACATAAAAACTAAACCACTGTCTGCTTTAGAACAGTCACTGATGAGGACAAAGGTGCAACAAATGCTTTTGTGTTTCTGTATTCTATATAATGTAAGGAAAATAAAAAGTGTTTTAAGAATTGTCTCCATATTCTGTTTTAATTAGTGCATTAAATGAAAAATGATTACTTGCTGAAAAGGTTATACAGGAGACGAACTCCAACTGAAAACTTTTCCAATGTGAGAGACGCTCGAACAAAGAAAAAAAGAAGCGTGCAGTGTGTCCGGAACTATTCAAGGCTCACTATTTGTAACCGTTTCACAACGTACAGAAGTGAGGATGAGCCAGACAATCATACTTTAATTATAAAGTAGAGCGATTTTTCTTCTTTAGCGATGTGTGCGAGATTAAGTGTCCACAATAGTTTCTTTTCACCAGCGAGCTCCTCAGCCGCCGCTCTATTATCCTTCCAGTTCCCCCACAGTGACTCAGACAGATGTTACATTTAAGCCGTCGGTGGCAGCGTTCAATAGCCAATTCATAGGACGTGAGCAGCATGTGGTGGGAGCGTTGGATGACAAAGGCAAACCGGCCAAGTTTCGCTTTTGTATCAAACTTCAACACTATAGTGGCTCTTCAGATGGATCGTGAATGTTTTTTTAGCTGTTCCCAAAGGAATTCTACTTACTTTCTAAGTTCTACACAACAACGTAAACCTGGAAACTTCAATTCTACCTCAGTTTGATACAAAGTCATTCAATCTTGTTTATAGATAATTTAGCTAAATAGTAACTAAAGTAAATATGGGATGTGTGTTGGCTAATACATGTAGTTTTCTATGTTGCACACATTTAATCTGGAATTGGAGATATTTTAATTACCACTTTGCATTTTGTGGTTAAATATTGAGCTTAATTTCTAGAAAAAAAACACTACTTTTGATGATACCATCTAAAGTTCCTCTCAATAATGCTTTCGTCTAGCTGTTCTATCCCAACTCTTCCAACCGTATACTATTTGTAATTCCCTCTGCGAGAGGGGAGACTGTAAAGATGAGCATGTTTGGACGGCTTCCAAGAGAAATGAAGGAGTTTTTAAAGAAAGTTAAGTACCATGAAATGTGTAAAAGTTGGAGATTCTCCCTCCCTTGTGTCTAATACAAATGTTTAATGTATGTGTTTCCATGTAATAAGAGTTAGGATGCATTTCATGGTGCATACATGTTGACTTTGACCATAAATGGGCATGTCCCGTGGAAAATATGCTGAATAAATGAAATGAAATAATCTTTAGCTCCAGTGTTGACATTCTTTTGAGTTTCCTAACTCTTTTACACATTTAGCATTATTCCAGTGAAAATGGAGAAAAGCAGTCTTGTGTTAATATGTAACACTTTAATATGTTAGTAATGTGTTGCATTTAGGCGCAAAACCTAAAAAAAAGTCACTTTTTTGCACGTCAGTGCTGAATATCAATTCTAATTTCCAGTTTCGATTTGATTCACAGAGCCTGGATCGATTCGATTCCGATTTTTTTCGATTCTTCAATAAATTTTCAGTTTACACATTTATACACATTCGTTTGTAAAATGCATCAGTGAAATAATGAGGTTGTTAATGGGATACAATGTTACATGTCTTCTCAAAAGAAGACGCTTTAACAAAAATGTTCAGATTATTAACATTGTTCTGCTTCCCCTGGAGGGCGTTTCAGTTTGACCACTAGGTGGCGATCGTCCTCTTACACCTTATTTTAGAAGAAGAAGGAACAAACTATACTTTAGACCACAAATGGTTACTTTAATAAATACTTCCTCAAAAGAGTTTGGAAAATTCATGCCTGTGAGTTTATTTAGTCAGTTAATGTATGTGAGGTCGACCAAGCATTATGGTAAATCCCATGAAACGTTACCATCAAGCTAGAAGACTTTAGCTTTATGTACTAAATCAATTTATATTTGTATTAATCGATTATTGATCTGTTATTTATTTTATTTATTAGTTTATTTCAAAGGGACAGTGCGCATCAATAGCATCCCCCAAAAGCTATTTTTCATCAGTAGTCCCTGGACAGGTGTTAAAAATGTTCAAACTAAAAAAGTTAAATACAAAACTAAAAAATATAGAAATACATAAAAAATACAGGTTAGAAAATCAGCTAAAATACATGTAACAATGATAAAATGCACAGAGTAAGAAACATTAAAACTATTATAATCTGTTAGGCTTAAAAAAAATTTAAATTGATAAATTAACTTTATCAACCCAGCCCTTGTCGGTGGATTCGCGCTGATTGTGTAAACCAGGGGGGTCCAAATGTCTGAGGGTTTGGTGTGTTTAGCCAATGAAGAGCTTCAATGGCAGAAAAATGTTGGACACGGGGCCTCGAGTCCTGGATTTGTATGAGCATTGTTTTCGTGATTTTGTTTTTGTGTTGTTTTTGTGAGAATATAGGAATTGCAGTTATATACTGTGTTATGCTACACATATTAGGCATGTTTTCTTCCTCTCTCACCTAAAGTAAATATGTGTGTTTGTGTCTTGAAATGTGTTTCTTAGCAAAGAACTTTCCTTTTACTTGAACTTTTTACTCCGTGTGCAGTAAATCAGTATTCATTATGTGTCACCTTTGCAATTTGTGACAGCAGGTATGAAGGAAAGTGTAAATTCCTGTAAAGGTGGAGTGTGTTGTTGTGTTTTACCATGTGCTGAGATTAATTTGTGCGTGTCAGCTTAAAGGCTCGGGTTTGAATGCCTTCAGAGACGGGGCTTCTAGGACTCAGGGGGTTGCTGGCCCAAATCCCAGAGACCCTGAGGGAAAAGCACCTATTGATGGATGAAAAACTCCCACAGTGCTTTGCTTCCTGTGTGCACAAAGCCCACTGAGTCTGCAACTGCTCTGAGCCCACACACTGATTTGGAAACAGCATTGGCAGTTTTCTCTTCATCCTTCTCAGATGACTTCATCTGTGCTTTGTTTAAAACTGAAATCTTGTGAATTATTTTATCCTTTTCCACTAAAACACCAAAACGAAGCAAACATTATGTCAGTTAATTATCTTATTTTAAGGGAGCCTCCATAATATATATTTGGCATGGTGGTTTTATTATGTATTTGCATAATTGAGCTGTAAATAAAATACAAACAAAGTCAGGATTGAGATAATTACACAATGGTCCCTCGCTAAAACATGGTTCACCTTTTGCGGTCCTGCTGTTTGGAGCACTTTTTATTGCAACTTTTATTTTCTTTACAGTTCATTGTTTTCTGGGTCCTGATTGGCTCTCATTAATGTACTACACCTCCCTACAGAATCCATCCATCTCGCCAAATTTTACATAAATCTTAATTTGGAATCAGATCTTTGGTTTCCTTCCAAAAAACTGGACTTTATTTTCAATTATAGTTTTAACATAAGAATTTACTCAAAGAATTAAAGTCTGAGAAAAATGTTTACACTATATAGAAAGAGTTTTTTTCCTGACCTAAAATATTGATATTAATTGAAAAAATTAAAGTTGATTACTTTGCAGACTTCGTCCAGTATGGCTTGTTTTTTAGGACATAACTCTCAAGCTTTTTCATATTTATTCTCCTGGTTGATGCTTTTTGTATTTGTTGAGTGTCGTGTTGCATACTCTTCCTGGTATTAGTCTAAGATAGAATTACCATCAGCAAAATTCGATTGGTTCTTAGCGATGTAAGAAAATAATCGGTTTAGTCAAATATCGCAATACTTTATATGGCACTTCTAATGAAAAGGAAATGTGTGTTTTTAAGCTTCCATATTCGAAATTCTTGTGTTCACAAACAGCTACACAAGTTTCAACGACATTTTGTGGCCTTTAAGCACAAAAGACGTCATCATCAAACTCGGGTTAAAAGATAAACCAGGTCAAACTTTGACCAGTCACTGACTCAGATTTGGAAGTGGTGAATTCACGAAAGTATCAACCATTTGAAAACTGATCACGGAGGATAAATGAATAAAAGTTTGGGCCCGGATTGAATTCTGACACCAAGTCTTTCATATGTTAGAAAGACAAAACCTGGACTGAGATTTGCAGAACTTTGACATTTTGCACCGAGCCTCTTAGTACTGTAGGTGGTGGACATATGCTAGTATAGAGTAGTTAAAGTCCATTTTGAGTAAAAAGCGTGTTCAACCCGGTATGAATGTAGCTTCAATCACTTTTTCACATCCCTTTTTTCATTGTCTATAAAACTGTTTCTCAGAAAACACTAAATTACATTTCAGGTCATGTTACCAAAGTCTGTGCTATGGAAACGCAGACTGGATCTGAATTTTGCTTTGTTTTTTTTTTTTGTTTTTATTCCCAAATGAAGGTATGATAATGTAAAAAAATGTGGAGACTTCAATGTGGTTGGTTATATTTTTTACATGTGTTATTTGAAGTTTAATACAGGACATCTACCAAACCAATATTTGTCCATGTTTGTCCTACTCTTCCAACAGACCATTCGACTCTTTGTCCAGTCTTTGCACTTCAGTCTTTATTTATTTATTTATTGTTATCATTGAAAAAGATCAAGACAAGAACATTGAAGAACGTTGAAAAAGAACAAACAGAACAGGAGGAAGACAAAAACATGCAGACATGCATCTGGTGCCCTATTGAGCATGAACAGCTGGAGCAGGATGCTGAAAGTAAATCTCTGGAAGCTAGGAGATGTCTTTATAGAGAAATAGATGCTGTTTCTGTGTCGTGTAAGAAAACAGGATGTTGTTCACACACCGAGCTTTCATTGATGTTTAGTTTGCTCTGCTGATGTAAAACAGGAACAGCGGATAGACATTTGCTGAGAACTTTTTACAAATAATAAGGAAAATCTTGATGATGTACATTATATATGAAAAAGTAAAAAATACAAAATAAGAAATGTTTTTTTTTTTTTTTACTGCTATGTCTTTGTTTCAATGTGACTTCTGTTCTATTCAAAGAAAAACATATTGATCAGAAAATAATGAAGTAATCAAACTCTTTATAAAGGTTTTTCAGAAAAGTTTTCATTTAAAGGAAAAACTTTGGAATGAGGTTCTGTTAGAGATTGTCTTGATTTTATTTTTTTTAATAATTCATTTTGCTCTAAAGCTCCTCCATGGAGCTGTCGCAGCAGCACTTTGGTTAATTTAGTCAGCATTTAAGAAGCTAATCAGGGTCGACTTACAGTATCTTGTATGATTTCTTTTTAAACCATTTCCAGTGTTAAACTTTGGATATTGTAGTCTTATTAGTTGATTTAAGTTCTATACTTTTGTTTCATACTTTTTTAAGGCAATAAATGTGTTGATGTAGTTTGTCTTGTACTGGATTCACTTGCATTAACAAGGCCATTATGTTGCAAAAGCAAACTTAAACTCATTAATGGTAAAGTTTATTTTATGTATTTTTACCACACATTCTCACTCTCAACTCGTCATATATGATGGTTGGGGTCCCCTCCCATCACTGATTGACATTTTGGATGTCCCCAACTCGTCGTTTTTTGAGGTGCTGGCTGTTCCCATTAAATCACGGGTCCCCAGCCGTCAGGACACGGTAACGGATGCATAACCGATAGTGGTACCGGTCCTCATCTCAAGGGTTGGGGACTCCTGATTAGCAAATGCATTTTTTGTGTACCAATCGGCCCTGGAACAGGTATCTGTTTGTGAGCTGGATGTTGGGGATCCCTGATTTAATGGGAACAGTTTCACACCCGAAACATCAAAAAGTGGCGCGGAGGGGGACCCAACCATATATCCATATAGTTGCTAGTGAGAATGCGTTGATTTTTACAATAAAATGTTTGAATCACAGATATGTTGTTCAGTTTTCTAAATGTAGAACAAAAAAAAAAAAAAAAAGAAATAATGTGACTATTCTATTTTGATTTTTTTCTATAATATATTAGTCCGCATAACGGCGGTCGCTAACCCGTTTGTTGTGGTGAAGAGGGAGCTGAGCCAGAAAGCAAAGCTCTCAATTTACCGGTCGATCTTTGTTCCAATACTCACTTATGGTCATGACTGAGGGAACAAGATACCGACTACTCCAGTCGAGGTGGGTCGGGCATCTGGTCCAGATGTCTCCTGGACGGCTCCTGGGAAGGTGTTCCCAGCAAGTCCCACTGGGTGGAGGCCCCGGGAAGACCCAGGACACGTTAGAGAGACTATGTCTCTCGGCTGACCTGGGAACGCCCCGGGATCCCCCCAGAGGAGCTGGAGGAAGTGGCCGGGGAGAAGTCTGGGCTCAGACTGCTGCCTTCCGGATGACCGGAAGAAGATGGATGGATGGTTTTAGTTTGGTGATTCAGTGTTTTACCACAGCTCTCAGGTCTCTTATTTTGTAATATCACAAGTCTTCAGCTTTCAATTTAGGGAAAACAGCTATAAATTCCCAAAATGCTGAGTTGTGAAGTTAGGTTCAAACTGTAATTGTTTACATCCTCTCGATGTTGTTGTTAATGCATCACTTAATCCATCATCATTTGTCCAAAAGTAGCAAAAACTTTCATCATTTTGCATTCAGTCTGACAAATTCAATTACTTCTTTCATGTACATGAATGCAAATAAACACAAGAACTGTTTTTGTTGTCACAATTTGCCTTGGCGCTTGTGTGACACGACCAATGGAAAACTGCTTCATCTTTTACCCCCGAACTGCCTCGATCCATCTTTTCAAGTCCTTTTCTCGTGTTTGTCCTTGTCTCGAAGCGGCGGTGGGTTGGCCCCCTTTGAATTCTGCTCCCTCTGACTCCCCTTCCTCCTCTGCGTCTCCTTCCTCTGTCAAGCTTTAGCGCTCGTGTCTGATTTGACTGATGGCACAGAGCATGTTTATATAGTTATGGCTGGATATTTTTTAAGCTGTTAGATGAATCATACGCTACCAGTGCCACAGATTTGTCACCTCTAACCCTGGAATTGATTTGACTGCTGTGTGGTGACGCAGTTTAACACAGTTCAACCGGGAGAGCTCCTCCATCTCTTTTATATTCTGTGCTACGCTTAAAAGCTTCAGCTGGAGGAAATTCTGCCACTGTTAGTAGCCTTAGAACCAAAAGTGGCAGAAAAAAGCCATTTCCTGAAAATTACAAACAAAAATGTTTCTGAATTAAACCTGCATTGTATGTAAATTATATAGTAAAATATGTCTTAAAATGTGATTTTAAAAATATATATATTTTAAATCTTCTTGCAGATCATTCCAGTTCTTTAAATGAGTCTCTTCTGTGTTTTTCTGAATATTGCACTGAATCAGTGGTTCCAATTTATTACCACACTTCACGAGAAATCTCTTAGAAAAAATCCAGTTTTGTTACTTGAAGACCAGCACAGTTATTTCCTGCAGCTATTTCCTTCTGTATTCTTTTTACTTCTTTACCTGAACGCGTTATTATGGAATGACCCCCTTTATTTAGAGACCTGTGAATGTGACTGCATTCTGGGAGATTCTGTCAATCTCTGGATTTGGAAGAATAAAAACTGGATTGAAATGAATGAAAAACTGAATTGATCTTTCACTACAAATGCAAAATAAATTAATCAAATCATTATTCTGATTTTTCCTTGAGAAATGTCTCTTTTTTTTATTTCTTTCAGTTTTTTATGTAATAATAGGTTTATTATTAAAAGCTGTTTAGTAAAACATGTTTTCCATAAACAAACAAAGGATAATTTAATATAGAAATTTCTTAAGGTCTGGAGCGTGGTCTAATGGTTAGCGCTCCCACCTCAGGCACTGGTTGGATTTCCGACATGGTCTTTTCTTGCACAAGTTTGTTTTCTCCGGGTCTTCCGGTTTCCTCCCACAGTCCAAAGACATTCTTCCAAAGATAATTGGTGTCTCTAAAATGTCCCTAGGTGTGCATGTGCGTGGCTCTGCAATAGACTGGCAACCTGTCCCGGTTGTACCCCACCTTAGTCCAACAGAAGAAGAGTTGGCTCCAGCAGAACCCGAGACACCAAAAGGAACACAGCAAGTTCTGAAGATGAATGGATGTATGTTGACAAACACATTGTTGACTGAATACTGCTGATTTGAAAATTAGTTAAAGTTGTGAATTTAAGCATTCGGTACAGGAATGGAGATACTTGAACCGTAGCCAAACAGAAGTATTCCACTAAACCCTGCAGGCCTTCAGAATGGACCGTTTGTTCACCTCTGAAATGGATTGCTTTAAAACGAGGCGAAGAAGAGAATTCCAGTTAACTGGAGCAACTGAGAAATGTCAGGTGTGTTTTCCGTCAAAGGGTTTGACCGGCATGAGGGAAACAAAACCTTTACATGGTGCTGTAGAAACTTGTGTCATGTGAGATGGAGACACTGAGAGAAGCAGAAGGTTGTAGCAGCTGAGGTACAGATACTTTATCCACTCAATTGAATAGAAAATCAGCCATTTTCAGCTAGGGCTGAGATTAATGATCATACTTGCTTTCCAGATATTTTTAACCCAGCCTGTTGCAGATTATCGTTGTCCTTGGTGGGGCTGCTGGAGTTCGACATTGCAGAAGGAATTCAAGAAGGATTTAACATTTTGACTTGGCCTCCAAATTTACCAGATCTCAGTCTTTTCAAGTATTTGCACATAAACAAAAAGTCAGTTGGGTCCAATGGGGCCTAACTACCTGAAGGATCTACTGCTAATGTCACTGTTCAAGAAATCCCTGCACATTTTCAGGGGTTCAGTTAAGTTCTGAGTCAACAAAAATGGCATCGACACAATCTTGATGCCGATGGTTAGAATTATTAGTTCAAGGAGAGAAAATAGACCCATAACTGCATTGGTAGTATTGAGTTCATGCATGAGGTTTAGAAAAAAATGAAGGGTGGATGTTGTCTATTGCCGCAACTGCAGTAGTTCAGGTTTGAAGGCTTGACCTGGCATACTTACTGTATCTTAGGTTTTTCAAGTTGTTATGTGGAAAAAAAACAGGTCAACCTTCTCGCTTACATGTACGGAAAGGATCCACTGTTGATGTAATTGTTCAAGAAATCCCTCCATAATTTTAGGATTCAGGAATGGGGGGTTAACACCATCTTAGGACCTGCCAATGGTAAGAACTTCAGTTCAAGTACAGAAAATAGACTCATATCTGTATAGGCAGTGTTGAGCACATGCAAGAGGTCTAGAATAAGATAAAGAGTGGATGTTGTCTCTTGCTACAACAGCAGAAGTAGCTCAGGGAGGGTTGGAGCTTTCACCTGGCCTCCAAATTTACTGGATCTTAGCTTAAAGTTTTATGGGAAAGAAAACAGATTTTGTTTGGGCCCAGTGGCCTTACTTTAAGGTACCAGAAGAATACACTGTTGATTTTATTTTTTGTTTTTCAAGAAATCCCTAAACAATTTTGGGGACAAAGGAGGGTCTGTGTTACCGAAAAGGGGGTCAACATTGTCTTAGGACCTGTCAATGGTTACAATTTCAGTCAATGTGTAGAAAATAGACTCACATTTGTATGGACAGTGTTGAGCACATCCAGGAGATTTAGCACAAGATGAGAGGTGGATGTTGTATCTTGACACCACAATAGAAGTAGCTTAGTTCGAAGTTTTGACTTGGCCTTCAAATTTACTTGAACTTAGTCTTTTCAAGTGCTTGTGGAAAAACAGATCTAATTTGTTGGGGTCCAACCTCTTCTTTGTCAGGTACCAGAAGGATCTTCTGCTGATATCATTATTCCAGAAATCCCTGCACAATTTTTGGGGTTCGACAAAGGTAAATGGTGTATACATGTATCGCACTTTCCTACCGTCCTTGAAGGCTCAAAGCACTTTACAGTCACAGTCCCATTTACTGCCAACCTATAGCGCCCAGAGAGAAGGTGGGGTTCAGTGTCTTGTCCAAGGTCACTTAGGCGGGAATTGAGCCTGCAATCTTCTGATCAGAGGTCAATCGCCCTAACGCTGCAAAAGACTCTGTCAACTTGGTCTCAAGACCTGCCAATAGCTAGAATTCCATTTCAAATAAAGATGATGTCACCTACTCATAGTTGTATTGGCTCATGCAGGTAGTTTAGAATAAAAGCTGTAACTTTCGTTATAATTGAGAATCCAGTACTGGTCCAATAGTTTGTCAGTTTTTCCTCAGTGGCACTAGAAATCCCATTATGACCATGAAATACTCAGCTCCAGCAGCTCTGCAGCGTAAGAAAAAAAGATTCTGGTCCTAAGACTGTTATTTCCTTCAATCATCACTCTTTCTCAAATGTGTACCTGTGATGTTAGTACAGGGAGAAAAAGTAATTGGAAGAATTTATGGCTGTCAACGGCTGCTGCCTGGAAAGAGCAGGAATCCACATTTAGAGGGTCAAGCCTTTTCCTGCTTCGTCTTTTGAAAAAGTTTCAGCTTCGTTTTTAGCAAACGCGGTTTCACATTTAGCACCGGATGAAAAAAATAATCACCATCTGCTGCGAACATGTTAGAAGTCAATTTAGGAGTTTTAGTGTAAGTGGACAGAAGAGAGGCTTCAAAAATGGTCAATTTTTTCATTTATTTTTATCACTTTAGTCCCAGCAGGGTAGCTGGTTTCCATCTGTATTTGCAGCTTCAATGTAATCTAGTGCAGCACATTCAGATGCTTAAAGCACATTTTAAATTCACCACAACATAAACGTCACTGAATCGTTTCATTATGCTCACAGCTCTTCAGCATGTTTTATAATTCAATAAAACTCAGAGCAGCAATTGTGTGCAGAAAATGTGCGACTAGAAAGAGTTCCTGTGAAGTCCAAAGATATTTTCACAGTTATGGAGCAAAAAAAAGTTGTTCTGTTTGGATAATGAAGGTAATGGAATACTAAAACAAAAGCATTCATCGTTAGATGTTTGCTGTCATTTTAAAACGGGCTTTAGACAAAAAGCAAACAAAACCTGTTTGGAGTCCGTAGTACTTCCATGAGAGGAAGGATTCTTCTTCTACTCCTTCTTCCTCTTTGGTTTCGTCCAAATTACCTCACTACTTAGTGCTCTATAATAGGACATTTCACTATTTTGTTTGTGAGACCAAATCCATAATTCTAAAATGTAAAAACTTGATTCTCACTAGATTGGCGAATAGAGAGCACGATACACTTCCATCAATTTTCTTAACCTCAGGGTTGCCAGAGTTGCTGTTGGGCGAAGGCGAGACATCCTGGACAGACCGCCAGCCTGTCACAGAGCTCATGGAGCCGGTGCAATTGCTATGGTAGCCAGCCAGCTGATGGACAATGTAGCCACGGAGGCAGCTTAGATTTATTTGTCAATATTCCAGTTACAAAAAAATTAAAAGTCCATCCTGGTCAGTAACTCGTGACATCAATGACAGGAGTAATGGACTCCCTCTCCTCACAATCACGGCTGTCTTGGTTGTTGATTGTAAGCAGATAATCAGTCAGGTGACCCCTCATTGGTTTCATTAGACAATTATCCACACCTATCTTCAATTACGTAAATTATCCTGTGTTTTTTAGTTCAGTTTGATCGGGTCATCTGTAGTCTCATGGTTTTGGGGGTTTTGTTTTCGGTCCATGGACTTGCAAAATTTTACTTTTTGTTTGGTACATTTAGTAGAGTTCTGTGCTATTGAGTTCAGCCCACCACTAGTTCCCACAAGGAAAACCTGGGGAAATGACTACTATCATGAATGCAGGTAATGTTGACATTTTTTTATTGATAATATAGATTTTTTTAGGCATAGTAACTGCAAAATAATACCGACATTCACTTGGTTAGTTGAAGGCTAAACTGTTTCAGTCTGAGAGTTTTTTTTTTCCACAACATGTCGTAAAAATTGCATCACTGGTGCAAACTGTTTGTGCATGTATTTTTTTTTTAGTCTTCCAAGAAAAAACTTTTTAAGAATGACAGAGATTATTATTATTTTTTAGAAAAAGTGTAAGTCGCTTGAATGATTTTTTTTTTCCACTGTGTTTTCCATTGTCCCAGATTTAGTCATAA
>NC_050521.1:26277100-26297605 GCF_002922805.2 Oryzias melastigma | reverse complement strand
CAGAGATTATTATTATTTTTTAGAAAAAGTGTAAGTCGCTTGAATGATTTTTTTTTTCCACTCTGTTTTCCATTGTCCCAGATTTTGTCATAAATATAGTATTTGCAATACAGGGAGCTCATATTTTTCTCGCCCCTCTGTGCAGCTAAAGATTTTTTTGTGGGTGTAACTCTGGTAACAGATTGATAGATTTTCCAAATAAGTCCTGGTGATGTGAGCGAGTCCCACAGAACCACTGCTTTTGACTTTCTCTTAAATCTCTGCAGCTGACTCCCGTTTTGTTCTTTATGGCCATCTTAGGAAATAAATTGTCACAGTTGTAGACTTTTTCATATTGATCTGTGAGGCTCAGAACAGTGTTGTGAAAGTTTACTTTGCAGTTCAAAGGGAGTCGCTGCCCACTGACTTCTGTGGGCGAAACAACCAAGTAATGAATGATTACTTCTATTTTTTTTTTTTTTAATGGTGCTAAAATCACACTGAATTCTGATTCTTGTTTCCTACATGCACTTTGATACGTCTTTATTTTTGCTTTGTTCTATTTTAACAAAGCATTCTGTGCATGGACTTTTAAATGTTTTTATTGATAGAAAAACCTGACATGTTGAGACAGAAGATGAAAAAACACGCCATCAAATGTCAAGATTCACGCCGGGCAACAGTGAAAAGATAGATGATTACTTCAGTATGTAAACTCAAACAGTGGTATGAATAAATACAACTACTTTGCTTCAAATTGTAGCTGTGCAAATACTTTCTTCTTTTTCCAAACAGTTTGTTATCATGTCATCAGTTTTGACCCTTCTCAGGTAACAGTTTTTATGACTGAGTTCTTCATATTCGCTTCTCTTTTGAAGGAGTTTCTCAACTTTAACAGAGGATTTTTGTACTGTTCTCCAGCAAAAATGATCTGTGCTTCAGGGGGCCTTATTGCTTTATTATTTTGGTTTTTTTTTTCTTTCAAAGTCAGTTTATTATGAGCTTTTTTTTTTGTTTAAGTTTTTCTTAAACTGACAGATGATGGATGTTCGCTCCAAACCTTTTCTTGGATTTTTTTTTTTCAGTAAATCAGAAGGTTTGATTTAAAAAAAAAATCTGACTTATGAATATTTTTACTTGCAGTTTTCAAATGCACAGTTTCTTTTTTTTGTGGGGACTCAGATGTATTCTTGTTTGTAGCCACACTCTATAGACTTCACACACCGATGCACCAGTAATGTTATTCGGGGTGTGAGGGGCTGTAAGGGAAAATAAAACCTCCTCAGCACTTCTGCATAATTGGGAAAATAAAATACAAACTTTTTGTGTGTATGTAGTTTAAAAAAAGGACCTATAAACATGATCCCTCCCCAAAAATCCTTAGAAAACTCATATTGCCAAAACAGCAATAACTATTTCATGAAATGTTTTTTGCTCCTGAGCAACAAAAAAAGCTGCTAAAAAATGCTGAAAACAAACTAAAACTTTTTTTCCTAAAATATAAACACTTTCAAAAGAAATCTTGAGACGTCGATTATGATCTTTCAGCAAACATTTATGTGCGGAACACAAATCAATAAAACAAATTGACAAGCCTCCTTGATGGCTAAGCTTTTTTTTTGTATAAAATATTGCTTTTTCTTCCAGTCTTTTGCGTTGTTGGCCACTTCCATGACTATAGTAGTAGTTCTTTTAATTATCTCAATGATAACCATCTCATTGATGCTGGGGGCTTTCTGTGATTGAATGAGCTCTTTTAGCACAAATTTAGACCAAAATATCCAATACTGGCTTTCTTAATTAGCTACATTTTGTGTTGTTCCTGTGTATGGATAAAGCTTTTTTTTACCTAATTACAAAAAAAAAGTGAAAATCCTTCTTAAGTTAAACTTTCTGGCCCCAGAGTTTGGTTTTATTTCACTGGTTTTCTTAACAATGACTGGAAGTGGGCTCACAGAGAAACTACTGGGCTGAAAATTAATTCCAGTCAAAGGCGACAGTCCAGGAAAACCTTCCAGCACCGTTCCAGAGTCCTCTGAAAGTTTAATTTAGTTAATCAGGGATCTTCATTAGCCTTTCAGAGTTGTTCTAATAGCAGAACCCTAATGTGTAACCATTTTTAGAGTTCATTTTTGTTTGATGAATGCATGTCTACGACCGTTAATCCTTTGTACAACTAACTTCTTAAATCGTCATTTTTATAGAATATGCATAAGAAGTCAGGTCAAATATGAGTTATAGTGTTACCAAACACAAATACTGCCTTTTTTTTTCCTTCTACCTGTTGTTACCTAATTAAACTAAGATGTTAAACCTACTTTAACTAAAGGCCATCAATATTACATTTTCTCCGATTTAGTCTTTTTTTTTTCTTTAAGGAAGCTTCTAAGTCTGTTCATGAATAAAACTAAACACAAATGTGTCAAAGTCAACAAAAAATTACCATTATGTGTTTTTTTTTCTTTTCAACTTGTTTAAAGTTCATTATGCTAATTATGACATATGCTAATAACTAAAGTATATAAAACATTATAAATGCAAAAGTTTTAAAATACTTTATTCTAGACTTTTTGAACCATAGAAATATCACATTAGAATATAGAGATAACACAAGTAAGGTAATTTAAAAAAATAAACCTTAGAACTTTTATTTTTCCATAATGCTTTACTGTTCACAATTACATCAGTGAATTCTAACTTGATTCTTCCGCTTTTCTTCTCCCACATTGCATTACAGATTACAATATCGACAGTACAACACAAATACAGCAAAATCCTGTAGGATTTTCTCCCAGGTTGCAGTAATACTGCATATATATTATTGTAAATTAACATCAAAGATTTGCACTTCTTCATAAGCGCACATGCAGATGGACTAAAGCTGCATACGAAGTAAATGCATAAAAAAACAAATCTGAAAACCTCCAACTAAGTCCTAACATCACAGAAAACATCACAGAAAAAGACAGGCAGGAACATGATCTATTTACAGTGTAAGTGAGTTACATTGTAAATTTAAAGTAAACTCGATTCAGACAGAACATCAACAAAGGGGTTTGCAGATATGAACCTCAGGGCCTCCGCTCTGCTGCCAATGATGATAGCAGCAAACACACAAAGAAGGACATATACAGGGCAAATTCCCAAAGTGATAAAAGCTTCACTCCAGGCTAGCAGTCCACACTGACCCCTAAAGATAACAGCTTTGATATAGAGCTTAAATGACTGCTAATAAAAGCCTCCAGCGTTCAGAAAGAGGCTGACACTGCATGTCCTGATGTGGACAAAAGTGTCCCAGTTATGAGGCTGAACCTGCTTTTTGATCATAAGGGGAATACAGCCACAGTTCTGCCAGCGTCTGTGTGTGCTATGAAGAAAAGTTTGTGTCCTTCCTGTGAAGCACTTTGAATTTCCAGTGCTGAACAAATAAAGCTGGCTTGGCCCTTTTTCTTTTTTACTGTTCCGTCAGCGTTGACGCCCTCATAGCCACATCGCAGCTTCTAAGAGTAGTAGGTCGGATGGACGACTATGAAAACCAGATTTCTGTTTACGATGACCTGAAAGTAGACTATAAAGTTACGCTTCAACGACACGTACACAATACTTGAGATAAATGAAGCCCTCCAAAAAGCCATATTAGCTGCAGAAGAGCAACGACAGTAAGAGGAGCAACATGTCCAGAGATAGTGACACTCGGTAGCTACCAGAGACGCAACGATTCACTTTCCCCAAGAGGAAGGAGGTTCAAGCCTTGATTTTTGGGTCACGGTTTTGTTTTCGCTGAATATGATATGTAAATTGATGTTATTGTGACATTTTAGAGGATTAATAGAGAAGATTAAAAAAAAACAAGAAATATCCAGGTCGTGACTGGCTAGAGTGAAGGCCATGACAAACAAGAGGCAGACTTAACAAAAAAACTTAACAAAAACGTATGTAACATAATGCAAGTGAGTCGACATGAGCAGATCTTTCCAGTGCTTTTCTGACAACGGCTAAAGTTCTGAACAAAAATTCAAGTTAAAATCCCAGTGGTTGTCACGCATCACCTAGATCTGTGAAATTTGTTCTCTACATTTGACCCATCCCCTGGGGGAGTGGTGAGCTGCAGACATAACCGCGCTCTGGAACCATTCAGTGGTTTAACCCCCCATTTCCAACCACTTAATCCTGAGTGTCAAGCAGGAAGGCACCGGTTCCCATTTTTAGAGTCTTTGGTCTGACTCGGTCGGGATTTGAACTCACAGTCTTCCAGTCTCAGGACAGACACTCTACTACAAGGCCATTGAGCTGATAAAAACACATAAAATCCATTAAAAAAAAACATTTTTTTCTGCCCTCAACAACAAAAATATATAAAATTGTCAATATAAAAGGACAAATGGGTTTCTTTCTTAATGGGATTAAACTATAAAACCCAGATTTTAATTGTGTCACATTTGTAATGAATATGTGGCAGGAAAGCTGTGTCAGTGGATTGTGCTACTTGCCAAATATTCTTTCCCAATGCCAAACGCTGGGGCTCTCGCTGCAACGGCCAGTTGGCGTCTGGTCCGAGACCAGAACGCCACCTTTGACTTCTCTGGATGAAGTTCTGTTGTCGGACAACTTGACAGATTGTTGAACAAAATGCATCCGTTACCTCTGGTATGTGGGGCTGCAGAAACTCTCTTCAAATTCAAAACGCAAGAGTTGCAGACAGTGACTGGATCAACATATGGATGTTCCCTACAAATGTTATGAAATGGGAAATAAACAACTAAAAGTATATAACTATATAGTGCTCTGGATTTTAAAGGTAATTCGGACACGATGCTCTCTACTTTTCATTTGTTTTTATAAACACCAGATATGACGTTGAATAAATATGAACATTTCACAAAGTTTACTTACGACTCCACTGTGTTTTGATGGTGAAAACATGGATGGTTTATGCAAAAATTACATTTCAACATGTTTTTTGGTTCAAAATTGTTTGACCGCAACGTCTATATTCGCAAATCTAGTGAGCACTGATGCATGCTAGTTTTTCGCAAAGACTTCTGGGAAACTTCTAGTGTACTCCATTTTGGAATTAGATTCAGACAGCCCAAAAAAAGGTGAACGCACTATATAGTGATTAGGAGGGAATTTGAACACATTTTGGGTTTGGACATTACCAGGAGAACGGTACATTCTGGACTGCATTGTGTTGAGTGTGAAATTTGGTGGAGGAGGAATGATGGTGTGGGCTTTTTTTTCAGACCCCTTAGTTCCAGTGAAATGAACTTTGAATGCTTCAGAATACCAAAACATTTTGAACAATTCCATGCTCCCAACCATGTGGGAACAGTTTGGTGCGGCCTCTTCCTCTTCCAACATGACTGTGCACCAGTGCACAAATCAAGGTCCATAAAGACATGGGGGACAGAGTCTGGTGTGGATGGCCTGGACTGGTCTGCAGAGTCTTGACCTGAACCCCATAGAACACCTTTGGGATGAATTAAAGTGGAGACTGAGAGCCAGCAGGCCTTGTCCACCAACATCAACATGTGACCTGACCAATGTGGTTTTGGAAGAATGATCAGACATTCCAGTAAACACTCCTCAACCTTGAAGAGGACTTGTTAAGACCAGAAGAGTTGAAGCTGTAATAGCTGGAAAAGGTGGACCGGCATCATGGAACTCTACGGGTTAGGAATGGGATGGCACTTCAGCTCAAATGTGAGTTAAGCATGTGAGGCAATACTTTTGGTAATATAGTATAGATGGATAAGAAGTTGTAGCAGGCAAGGCTTTAGCAATAGTTTTCAAAATCGACCAGAAAACGTTAAAAAAAGAGGTTGTGTACTTCAATAACTTGTCATGCCGTATCACTCATCACAAACCCATTTATTTTGAAATGTTGTACTCTGATGTTGTACTTTTTGAAAATCTAGAGGATCCACTTTGCTTTTCGCAGACTAATTTCCTGCTTGTGAGATCCGCACGGGCAGATTGGCTGGCCTCAGCGGGACCTTAGTGAGAGGACGATCTGTGCTGGCTAATTATCTGTCTTTTTTGACCTACAACCATTGAAATATAGTCCTACAAAACATCTGCTGACTGTCTGATTCACTCACTCCTGTGTGCTTTGTCTCTTTGTCTTTCTTTGAAGTGCCCATGGGAACTTGTGTTGAGCAAAAATTAGGTTTTAATTCCTACAAGCTGGCATTTGTTTAGTTTCAGAAAAGATTGTTCAACTTGATTAATTAAAAACCATGTAATCTGAAAGGTGGAATAAAATACTGAAGCAGGAAATTCAATGTTTGATATAATTAATGCATGTTGTATTTACCCATTCTCACTCCTAATTTATCATATATGGAAGTACGGATTGGTCCCCCTTCGAGTCACTTTTTGACATTTTCGGTGTTTTCAACTTTTCGTTTTTTGACATGCTGACTGTTCCCATTAAGTCAGGGGTCCGAATCCTCAGGACATGGTACCGGACGCAGTAACGGACACGGAATTGGTCCTGGGTAAGGGTACTAGTCCGCGTCCTTGTACCAGTAACGTATCCCGATGGTTGGTGATCCTTGATTTAATGAGAACATCCAGCACATCAAAAAAGGATGAGTTGGGGATTCCCAAAATGAAAAAGAAAGTGATGCGTCGGGGGTCCAAAACATATGTCCATTTAAGACGAGTTTGGAGTGAGAACGCGATGGATGCTTCAGTAATATAAAGTTAAAGAAGTAATAAAAGTATTTTCTGCATCCAAAACTGAAGTTTTTGCGTCATTGGTGTGAAACTCAGCAAGTGGAGCAATAAACAGGTGCTTCACTGAGCTGGAAATCTAGTTCAGCGTTTGCTCATTGAAGTTGAAGGGAGATTTTCAAAAGAGTTTTTGTTTGTTTGGTAAATTTAGTTTCTCAATAACAGCTGGGATGAGTTTCTAAAGCTCACCACCCACTTCTGTGACCCTGAGCAAAATAAAGTGTTTTTTTTAAGTGGATTGATAAATGGATGATTCAATGTTGTGTCACGGTCAATCGTGGGATAAAATAAACGTGGACGCTGTACGGTGAGTTCTAGATTGAGTTCTCATCATTATAGTTGGATGCTTTGTTGATTACTCTTCTAATATAATATACACTTCATATTTTGAGTGCTTCTAAATACTGCTTTGTTGCTGGAAATCAGTTGCTGATGAGTCTAATTAAAACAAGTTTTTCCTTGACATCTTATTTAAAGTAAGCATTTTGTTTAGCATCACAGGAAATGTAGTTAGCTTAAACCTTAGCCACAGCGCCCCTACAGGTGGACACGAGCTGTGCGGAGGCAGAAAAACTGTTCGGGACACACAAGTGGCTCATGCAAGTTATCAACGTCCTAAACCACTTCTTGAATTCGTACAACCGAAAGGTTCATTCACATTTTCTCTATGGGCAGGAACCAGAGACAGGTCGTAGGGAACACTTATACAAAACACAAGCTGAGTAAGGGGGAAGTTGGTAAGACGCACAAGAAGTTTGTTAGTGTTGCTCATGAAGATCTACCTCACCTCAGGCATTCATCACTTCTTACATCATCAATTGGTCTCCACTGAAGTGCTTACTTTTTCTCAGCCAATCACAATCAAATCCCTGCCTTTAAATTCAATGAAGTTTGTTAATCTGCATTCAAGACAATGTCCCGGCCCACCTGTGCCCCATTCTCCTCCTGGCTCTTCGATTCAGCTCGTTGTTGCACTGTCCTCCTTCCATCTGTTCTCTTCCTAGATCTTCAGTCCGGCGTAGTCCATCTAAAACCACCATCTGCATCTGGGATCTCTTCACCTTGTTCAAGGTCTTCACTACCATGCAGAATGTCTCCGGCCAAGAGCCCAACCAAAAGACTGTTCATACTTCCCAGTTAAATGCTTCACAATTAAAAACGTCACAATTAAATCTTTCAATCCCCCTTTCAAGATCTCTTATTATTGAAATAGATGTGCACTACTTACATACAGCCTAAATGTTAGAAAATCTGTAATTAAACAACCAGAGCCAAGTTAATAGACGTCCTACGGACATTTGAGTCCGGAGCAAGGGCATCTCCTGCATGTCACTAGTAGCTGAATCCTTCAGATACATTACATTTTCACAACATCCCTGAAGATGGTTTTATGAGTCTCAAGGAAACTTCAAGAGACACCCTTGTTCTCCTTTTGGTGACTAAAATGTTTTATGATAATTACAGAAACTTTGAAAGATTTATTTTTATCAATTACAACTCTCCATCTTGTTAAACAAAGTAGAATTCTTTGTCAGAAAGCCGCTCTGTAACGGACTCGCCGGTACCATCAGGGGACGATTGTATGGCAAGCCAAAGGGACCAAAACTCACCAGGAAAAGCGAGCACGGGAGTGTCACATTTTACAGATAACAATTATTATTTTAAATAATTAAATGTTCCCACGGTAAGTTTTGATAAGACAATTAATACCAAAAAATGATTTTAACTGTTTTATTAATGATTTAATTTGGATATTAGGGGGGTGGGACGAAAACATCTGTATTTTAAGGGGTACTCCAGATAGATTTGGTATTTCTAACACTATTTTTGAGCATTCTTTTCTTTCAGTTTTTGTAGATTTGGTCTCAAGACGTGTAAATGAAATCAGCATGTTTTAACATTTTGTTTGTGTTCAAAGTTTAAAAATGCTTCGTTTTAATAATTAGGCCTTAATAACCAAATGTTTTGATGTTGCATATATATAGTGTGTGTGAAGTACGTTATATGCTTATCAAGTATACAATTTGAAGCGTTTCCAAATATGTATTTAGCTTTGATGTTTTTGCTGTTGGTTGTGGTTGCTGTTTTTTTTTTTTTACTTTTTACTGATACAAAAAATGATCTGAACCATGACCCTAAAACTATGGCACCTTGAAGATAAAATCTTTAAACTTTGTTTGCATTATTTTAGGATGAAAAACATTTTGTTTGTTATTATCATGTATAATATTATTATTAAAAACATTTCATTTTGCTATAATGCCTGAAGTTTTTCCTGTTTGCTGTTGTAAAGTGTCTTAATTTGAACGCAAAAGTAAATATTACTGAAATAAACCCAAAATATACAGAGTGGACCTTTATATGAAGGCCATTTTTATAGCTGGACCCATGGAAATTTTAATTAGTTGCACTAGACTTTTGTAAAACTATCCTTTAACATAAAAGGATTACTCTTGTATTACTAGGATGCAAAGTTTTTTTATGTTTATAAATGCCGTCAGACTATAAGTACTATGAACAATAATTTCAGAAGAAAAAAAATCGGATTCCTATATTTGGAATAAATTTGACGCAGACACAAAAAAGGAAAAATATGAGGGTACGATCTGAAAAATGACCGTGTTCGCACAGACAGAAAGTGAGGAATGACACCCAGGTGGAGAACCGATGACGCTGACAAATCCCGATGAATAGGAAAGCCAACATGAATCCACGGCTTACTCTATCACCGAGCCACACTTCCCTGACAAATCACTTAATATGCAAATTCTGGTGCACTTTTTTCCAAAATCAAATCACGCTCTCACAGATTCCAACGCGGTTAAAACTGTGCTGTCACACACAGATAACAACATGCAGACACAAGATTTATACCCGTGCTGCTCTTTATTCAGTCTAGTGCTGTATGTTCTAAACAGAAAATATGTCACAGGTCTACCTGAAAGGATCTACACAGTATTTACCGTTCAGCATTGTTCGTGCGAACCCTCCTATAAAACCACATTCTGTTGGCAGACTTAAGCTTAAATGTTGAAATATGTGCAGTTAAATGAGTCGTTTTAACCATAAAAGTCATAAAATATTTGAGGAAAACATCCTTAAACGCATCACCTGAAGCCCTCAGGCTTTCCTAGAGAATTCATCAAAGAGCTGAACGTATCTACGTTGTGTTCCTAACAAAAAATAGATTCAGGTTCATTGTTGAATTGCTGGAAGATTTCAACAGGACAATTTGAAGCACATCCTTCTCTAATTGTAGCTTCTGGAAGCAGGAATCCTTTTTTTTAAAAAAAAAAAAAACATATATCACTAAATTAAATTATGTTAGGAGTCATGAAAAATTTACTTTTTTTGGGGGGGGGGACTTATGTGGATTCCAATAAACCGCTATAACCCATTGCTCCCAAAAGTAACCCAAAAATCTATCCTAACATGACTAACCTAGGAGTTAGGCTGAAGAAATAACCCAAGTGTTTTAAGAGTGTCACTATTTTCACATTGTTTCCATGTATAGGTTGAAGTGGTGCCGCTGCAACATCAAAAACTGGTTGCGTTGTGTGTATGGATGTGTGTGTGCGGGGGGGAAAGCTCGGCCATCATTGAGATATCCTGATAAACTGTAAGCTCCATTTTAATTAGAAAGTTCTTCATCAGAGCCAAACAAACACTTCATCCTCTGGCATTAATTATTGCCACCACTGTTATCAGTTACCCTTTCTATTATTAGTGTAAATTAGCTGCGCTCTTTTTAATCATTATTAAATCTTTTTTTGATGCTCGATACATGTACTGTACTGTCTATTGCTTTTGACTGAAAATCATAATATTAAAGAAGATAACTAAGGAAGTCTCGATAATTTGATCTGTAGAGTTTGAGAAGTTTCAGAAGAAGGCTGATCTATACTACAGATGGAGGCTTCTCTCCACTCCCATGCCCAAATGAAAGTGAATTATTTATCCTGTTGTGCAGAGCTTCAGTAAGAATTGGATGTTGTTGATAGTTTTTTTCTTTTTTGCATTCACCACGTTTGTTCGCATAATGAAATTGAGAGCAACGCATGCCAGCCGTACATCAGCAGCCTAGACCAGTCAATGAGCATTATCTCATCAAAGCAAGGCTTCGAACTCGTTTGTTGTTTTTGTCTGTGTTATCGGCTTGTTTTTGGAAAGACTCAAACCTCGCAGCATCAAAATATTTCAGTTCAGATTAATTATTGCTTGTAAAAAGTATCAGCTTTCTCTGCTCATTTATGCAGACGCTGAATGATCACAGTCGGTTGAATTATCTCGTGTTCATAAATCTTCAGATGTTGTCATTTTTGTTTTGGGGAATAGAAAGTGTTAGATACAGGAAAGGCAAACACCCCTTTAAGAAAGTGTAGTTTTTAAACCAGCTACTGAACTAAAACTGATCTGTTATAACCAAAACTAGGCCAATTTTAAACAGTCTTATAGGTTCAACATTCCTCTCTTATGCTGCATTCACACTGGATGAAATCGCGTGGCAAGAGCGTCAAGTTTTAATGTTAAGTCAATGTACAGACACAATCTGAGGTCCTGTGGCGCAAAGAGGTTGATATGGCGCTCCAACCAATCAGAGACTCAGACAGCGGAAGCGGTTCTCATCCAGACACACCCCCCGAGTGAGATCAGCAGCGAAAGAGTGGTGCACCACCGGTTTGTGCGAAAGAGGGTAGAGGCCATCGGTTTGTGGAGCTCTGATTTAATAGGAACAGACAAAAAATGACGACACCCAAAACATCTATTTTTGACGAGGAGGTCTTAACTATGCGTCAATATGTGACTGGGGAATGAAAATGTGTTGATTTGGGAAGATGTAGGCATTGTTTTTTATTACTAAAGTACCAAAATTGGCATGATTAGGAACCAAAACCAAAGAACCGCTTTGGCCTAATCAGGAATGAAGTACACCACACTGGGATAGACTCTGAATGATCTGGTGAACCCAGACACGGCGACGGGGTTGCCGGTGCCTCTGTAGAGCTCTCCAAAACATATAAACCCAAGCTACTCGGTGAACATCATCCATGTTTTCCATGATGTGGCAATGATTGAAGTCCAGAAAAACTGGTGGTTGCTCCACAGCCGGAGCATCAAGGCATCAGGGCGTCCAGCAGTAAATTTGACGCATGTCAAAAAAGAGGCAGCAGACACGAATTTGACCTGCGAACTTTCGTCTGCTGTGAATGCAGCATTAGACCCTCCAAGATCTTGTATCATTTTTTGTTTATTGGGTCGCAAAGTTAAGTTGTTTCTTCCTCTTTTCCTAAATTACGAACAAAAAGAGAATCAATAAAAAATGGAAATGCTAAGCAAGCAAGCAAATGTATTTATAAAACACAATTCATACCCAGGGCAATTCAAAGAGATATTCAAATATACAAAACTACAAAAATAAATAAAAATCGCTTGATTAAACATGAGCTAAATTATTAAAAGATCAATAAAATGAAAAGTCAAAAACTTAGAAATCATGAAAAATATAGAAATATAACAGTCCAATTGTAAAACGAATTGCTAAGTTGGACAGTTTTCAGATCAGAAATAGACAACTCCAGGCCTGCAGTGAAATACTGAAGAGTTGTTTAGTTTTGACTCTTGGAACCTGGAGAAGACTTCTACCTGAGGGTCCCAAACTCTGAGATGTGCGCATAGGAAGTAGAATATTAGAAATGTATAGAGAGACTCGTACACAAACTTGATCCTCTGGGCAACAGGAAGCCAGTGCAGAGACCTCATTACAGGACAAATGTGGTGATATTTCCTGGAATCCGAATTTTTAAAATCTCATTAATTTCCAACCCACCTTTTTCAATCCTGGTTCTTTTTCATTGTTCAAGTTAGCACTTGCAGCTGGTTGGAGACACTGGACTGTGTAACCAACAGTGCAATAGATATATATATATATGAAACTATATGGGATATAAAACCAATGTTTTTTTCATACTACTTCCTAAAGATTAGAGATACTTTTATGTTGCCTCATGCAAACAAATCCAGCCGAGTTCTTCTTTCTCTTCTTGTCACCGATGTCTCCCAAAATCCAATTTAGCTGTAATAAAGACTCAGTTATTGAAGCATTTTTCAACCAAAAATGCCCTTCTGTTGAACTCCTCCGAGTACAAACAGGACACCGAAAGGAACATCTTTCTTGTGCACCTTTCAATGGCACCTTGAAATAATGGCGGGACCATAACACCTCATTAATGTGAGTGTTCCTGTTAAGTGTCTTTACAAGAATGTAAATTGATTCTGCTTGGGTTATGAAACCAATGAGAACACTCTACAGGAACGCAGCTTTGGCTGTATTTAAATGGTCTGCAATTCACTGCAAAGTGTGGTCATGACACACATTTTCTCCAATTAAGAGGAGAATGCTGAAAGTAACAGCAAAGGTTAAGCTCTGGCTCCCCAAATACACACAACCAATTAGAGGGTGCAGGAAAGCATGCGGAGAATTGCTGCAGACCTGAACAGAATTTCTCACAATCAAAGTCATTTTTTTGGCCCTAACAACTGCAATTTAAAAAAAAAAGGCAACGTCATCTCATTCCTTTCAATCACCATTCCTGTTGAATTCTGCAGGATCTTTAAGCTGCTCAGACATGCTGTAATTATATGAGCAAATCTTATTTAAAGTATGGGGCCTTTTGTTGAGGAGGAACCCAAGGACATAGGTTCTCATCCAAATTTCCTTTGATTAACTGCTGCTTTTCATCATTTTCCCCATTGTTTTAAACACCATTTTTTTCACTTATTCTTGTTTTTAGTTGGCAACTCATTTTTGTTTGTAATGATTTAGCTAAAGAGGATTTTTGAGCCATAATTTTTCCCAAACTGAACATTTTTCCTGATGCCTGTTTTCCAATTACTTGAACAAAAGGTCTAAAGTTCAAAGGGATCGTCTTTAAAATAATTGGTTTTATTCAAAATATCCGACTTTTTGGTTCATCAGTTCATTCACGGTTTTAACCACAATTGATTTAATGTGATTAAATGCAGGGAATAACCTGGATGTTTCTTTGTGTTCTTGTTGCTCTGCAGGGTATTAAACTATTGTTTAAATATCTTTCTGACTGTTGAATCCTGAACTCCGACCTCAGCAGAGTCAAGAGAGGCCTTCGTTCTTCTGCCGATCTAATGACCTCCAGGACGAGTCCTCGTTGTGTCCTTGGACTCATTTTGGTCAATCGGTCACTCCTGGTGAGGTTTCCCACTGTTCAAAGACATGTGGAAGACAGATCTCAATGTGATTCTCTGGAAAAAAAAAAAGTTTTTTTGACTGATACACATCAAACTTGTTGGGATAGCAGCATGTTATCCAACTTCTTTCTCTTTTTAGAAGCTTCTGATGAAGCCTTGATTCAATCAGGTTTAAGTTTCATGGATAAAACTAAAGTTAGCATTTCTAAAAGCAATTAACCAAAGTACAACCACATTTTCTAACAAATTATTTGATATTTTTTTAGTGTTAACAGAAGAAAAAAAGAATCTATAGAACAAGTAATTGATTTACATCACTTTTTTAAGAAGTTATAGCAAATCCTTTTCGATAAACACCAAAAACACACCTATATATATATATTTTAATAAAGATAAAATAAATTAGATGCAAATTAAAGGCTTTTTACCCCTTTTTTGTCAAATTTTTTTTCATTCAAATTTTAATACAATTTCTGGTTTTGTTTGTTTAACCACCACATTACATTTAAGGTATATGTTATTACTTCTTTTTTTTTTTTTTTGGAGGATCACTGTGAACGAGAAGCTCCCAGATTTCCGATCTTCTCTCTAAGATTCAACATTTACATTTGGGCAGAAATGAACTAAAATATTTGCAACGGTGTCATGGAGAGGACTTTTTGGGGAATGTAGTACTTTCAGTAGAATCAAACATTTTGTAAGCCTAAAAGTGATGTTGTGAACCTTTGGAAATTTAAAGTGTGACGGAGATCTGGGTTCTTTAATCTGGACTGAAGCTGTCAGCTCAACAGTGTTTTCAGAAGAATCACAGTCACTTGTTTTTATTTCTATTTTTCTCCATAATTTCATGTTTTCTGTGTTTTTATCCTCAGGCTAAGTTTGGATAATTTGTTTGTCTGACAAGGTCATTTGAAATTAAGCACTTAGAAAAGACACCCTGGAAAGGAACAAAATTATGAAAAGAAAGTTTAATGGCAGACAGCATGTTGTTATTCAGGAAGCTCAAATGAATAATTTAAAATAAAGCGTAATATTTCACGGTTTTAAAACTACTCTTTTACAAACTCACACAAACAGAGATTTTGAATTCTGTGATTCAGGTTTTTCTGTTGGGCTGTCTGAAGAGGCCTTTTCCACAATAAGCTTACGTCCTCAGTTAAACGTTTAACGTTGTTTGATCAGTTTAACCAGATCACATTCAGAACATGAAAATGTTGGATAAGATTAAATATAAGATTAAATATATCTACTCTGATGTTCGCCTTCTTCCACTCCCTTTTAAAGCACTAACACAAACTCTTTATTTTTATTGTCTTTTCTTAGTTTCTGAAATTACTTAAATAAACCAAATTTAGTAAATCAATCAAACCTGATTACAACAAATAAATCAAAATAGTCACAGAACTGTTTATTGTCTGTTAATAGAGCAAAACAACTTTGCTGCCAAAAAAACAATATAATATTTTTTTAGGTAATCTTGTACATAAAGAGCATATTATGAACAGCAGATTGAAGAAATACTTAATCCGTTGATGATTTTGTAGGTTTGGACACTTAGAAAGAAATGGACAATTTGTCATACTAATACTAGATTCATTTGAATAATGAAAAAAAGAAAATAAAAAAATCCCTATAAAGAACTTCATTCAGAGATGAAATATTTGAACCCTGTTGCAGGAAAGACTTAGAGTTTATTCAGATTGTATCGGATCGAGTCATAAACCTTTTGTTTATGTTTAGACTGGAGTCTACGGGAGATTTCTGTTCGAGGCTAAAGCTTGTAAACTAAACTATGTGACCAAAGATCTCTTCAGTCATTGGCCAGCAGTCACAGGGGCAGCGTTAAGTGTTCATGACATATAGATAGTCAGAAAAACAGTCTAAGAAGTAATCTGCATCACAGTAAAAGTTGTTTTAATGAGCTTGTATTCATCCCACCACATGTCAGTGAGTTTTTGTTGCATCGCTGCTCCACATTTGTACGCTTAGGACCGGCTACGGTGGCTGTTTTGGTCCAGTTATTTTCCAGATCGTATCCAGACTGAGGAATCTCAGAGTGAACCGAATTTCAGTCCAATTGGAAATGAACCAGAACCACCTAAAGAGGTGGGTCCGACAGCGTCCTGGTCTCGGACCAGAGTTCACCTGCCTGTGTTCAGACTGAAACTTTGCTCCAGATTAATATCGGTGTGAATGAACTCTGGTTCACTTTAAGCGGACCAAATGTGTCCAATCAGAACACACCCTTACAAGTACTACAGTACTTGTAGTTTCTTGTAATTGATGAAAAGAAATATATAACAGGAATTTTGGTTCACTCTTATTTGTAAATTACTCCTAAATCATTAAAAGGCAAACCTACAAAATCAGCAAGAGATCAAAAGTGTATTTTCTCCATAATGCATAATGGGAATATTTTCATTTTTTGGCAGATTTTAGAAGAGTCAAACTGATGCATGATAAATGAATGATAAAGTTCCCTGTACTGATTTACTGCTTGTTTTAGATTGCTTTAAACCTACACAGCTATAGCAGTATTGTCAGCCCTGCAGCAGTGAGTAACAGCTTAATTTAGCATCACGGTTTGAGTGGTTCCGAGTATATGCACACGGAAGGCATTATGTAAAAGCCCTCTGTTTCTGCTGTGCATTATTGATGTCAGAAACTTTGATATAGGGGAGGTTGGGGTTGCTGCAGGCTTGATGTGAAGCTCATGTTTTCTGTTCTCTTTTGCTTACAAGGGATGCATTTCATCAACGGGCTAAATATATGGCGATCGTAAAAATGTGTGTATATATATAAAAAGCGACAGAATTTTAAAAGGTTGCATGTCTCCATTCCAGCCTAATAACAGAAGGCCCATCAGTTGTGGAGAGAGTGCACTGGGGTGAATGATCAACTGTTAACCACCACTGCTACTCCTCTGATTATACTGCCAGGCCTCCATCTGTCTCGCACGGTTCCAAGTTCTCCCCCAGGATACACAAACGTTTCCCTCTCAAGACATTTGTCTCTCTGTGTGCCTGTTCCCGTGCGCTCTCTCTGACCTATAAATCCCGTCACACGTGCCGTCTCCAAAAAAAAAAAAAAAAACCTCGTCTTGGCTACTTGCATCTCCATCTTCTTCATTTTCATGGGAGTTTGTGGAAAAAGAGATTTGCTGGCTGGCTGGGAGAGGAGAACAAAAGCCTTTTCGAGAAGGCAAACTCGTCCTGTGCACCACTCTGGTGCTGCTCTGGCAGACAGCACTCATCTTGCAGCAGAACTTTTCCCACAGAAATTGACCTGCATTTATTGATCGGTCTCCCACTGCAGCAGTGGTCTTGCTTCAGTGAGGAAGCAGGTGTCTGTTCCTCTTACAGGGTGACATGGTCCCATGTCAAGAGGCTCCTGGTGATTGGTTTAATTCCATTTCAGCAATCCTTAAAGACCCATTCTGATCATAATTGAGATTTTGTTGCTTTTAACATGTTCTTGTGTCATTTTCCTGACGATGGAGGACATATATGAAGAAAATTCATCCTAAGATTGCATTTCGGAGTATTTTTTTAGGAAATCGTGAATCAGACGCAAACTAAAAAAGAATACTTGAACAATATTGCATTTCTGACTGAATATTACGCATCAACTTACAGACAAATAGATCCGTTTTCGTCTTTGTTTTCCTCGTCTCAGCTGGTTTGTGGCTCAAATCTGTTCGTTTGGAAAGCTCCAGTATTCCTCATTATTTTTGTTGCTGTTATGTTAGTGTTGTGAGGCGCTGTAAGCTGGAGGGAGAGGATGTAGAGATGGATGACGGGAAGTAGGGGTGGACTTACTCCATTCCAACCATCCCCTCCATAACTCAAAAGCACATTTCTAATGAAACACGGCTGTTTTATATAATAATTAATAATTTTATTTAGTCATTTTATTTATTTTTAATGTTACTGTGTTCTGCGATGTTGAAAGATAATTTTGTGTTTTTTGAACAGACGACGAAATGTATGTACTATATTCTACTGTATGATATATATATATATATATATATATATATATATATTGGCTAAAAACAGCATATTTATAATTGAAGATTAAATAATATAATTAAAAGACCACTCTTTACACACTTATAGGTGTTATAACTTATTTGATCCTCAGATTATTATCTTTAAACTGAAGAGTCTTAGGATCCTCTTTAATTGTTTATTTTAAACATGATTTGAATTATTTTAAAAATCAACCAGGTATCGAAATTTTAATAGTTTTAATTTGTTTAAGCGTCGACTCAATGCAAGATGATCTGCTGATTATTCTTGAGAACAGAGTTTACTGTTGTTTGTGTTTACTAAGGCCTCAACATGTTAAGTTATTTCATTTATATGACACACAACAAAAAATGTCATAACACTCTTGTCCTTAGTGAAAATAAAAGCAGGACAGAAAGAAGAAAACTATTTTAACCAGATCTATCTGTTTGTATTGGAACATAAATATGTCAACTTGCTGGCAAAATCAACAAAAGCAGACAAAAAAAAAAAAACTGCAAAAGAAACAATAAAAAAATATTAACAAATAAACCAAACACCTCAGAATTATTTTTTTATAACCTGTTCCCAACAACATTATAATTCATATTGTGTGATCATTTGTTTTTTTCCACCGTTTTTTAAATGTAATAATTGAACTGCGTTCTTTAATTGATTGTTTCTTCAAGATTGTTCCATAATCTGATATCCTGCTCCAAAATACTGTTTTCCTTCCTTTTTGTTCTGAATTCTGTCTTTTTAGGGTTGTAATTGTTCTTTTTCAAACCTTTTTTGTATGTTATGTATGTATTTTATATAATAGGAAGGACGACAAAACAATATAAAGTGTACAGATTAGTTAAAACGTGTTAAACTTTGGGAAGAACAGCTATTAATTTAGATATTTTAGAATTTAGAATCAATTATTACACCAGGAAATTATCAATGTCTTCATCATTAATCATAATTGTCCTATTATTATTCAATTTCCAAATACTATATACTCTTAAATTCAGTAACTTATTCTTCAGCTGCTTTCAAAAGCTCATCAAAAACTTTGTCTTTATTTTTATCACACTGAAGATATCAGGAACAAAACATCGTTCACTTGTTTCCCCTCAAGCATTCACCAACATTTCTCACAATAAATGTGATATTGAAGTCATTCTCAGAGGAGAACCGAGTCTTATTGTGAAATCGGGTTATCTGCAGGGCTTTAAGTGACATTCAGTTATAGCAACGTAACTTAAAGTCTGGCTCCATCAGTCAAACGATCAGTGCCTTTTTAGTGCAGCACTTTAGGACGTTTTCAGGTCTATAGATTAAGGTGTGGAAAACATCTACCACAAAAGACAACATTCGAGCTGATTGTAGCCTGGTAGTTCAGAACTGTTTATCACATTTAAGAATGAGAGATAAAGAAAGGCTCCAACCACTGAAGCAGACATGACAAAAATTGGATTTTTATGAAAATCTAAGCTTCATACGATTCAGTAATCTGGTTCATTAAATGGTTGAATCCATTCTGGGCTTTGGTATTTAATAATCCAACATGTATGCTGAAGCGTTCATGGTTATCATGGTGAAAGCAGAAAGAAATCGTTGTAACCTGTTAGAAAAATTGATTGTTTAAAAGTAATAACGATAAACTGGGAGTAACTTGTTGCCTCTATGTGCTTGTAATCCTACATGTTACTGGATCATGAATTATATTTATCTCTTAAATCTAAGGGTGTAAGAAAATTCAGTGAAATATCACAATACTTCCTTTGGTGGTACTTGGATCAATTTAAAATGCTGCTAAGACGATATTTAATTATGTATGAGCAACAATGTAGTTCTTACTTTTGTTTTCCATTTAAACCTCCAACCACTAGTTGGCAGCACACTGAGCCTCTTTGAGCTGCTCTACATCGCCCCAAGACAAAGTATCACAAGAATCTTGTGATAGATGTGAACCCGATGTTATCTCATCCTACATTTTGCTTAGTTGTCAAAAATAAGACAAAGTGGAGTGTTAAAAACTATTTTCTTAAATTACTTAAATGAAAGCACCAGGAATTGGCTTGGCTCCTTGACAGTTAATTATCCTTTCAATTTCACATCAGCAGTATCACTCTGTCTGCTTACTTTCTTCTCTGATGTGGTGCCGGGTCGGTTTGTAGGCTAACAAAGTGTAAAAATGGTCGTCTAAACTCAAACATTTCAAGTTTCAGAGAAAATTACACATACCTGGATAGGAGCAGAGACTGCAGAAGACTGGAATAAAATTATAGGTAAAAAAAACAAAAAAACGGGGGGCCGGATCTGGCCCGCGGGCCGTAGTTTGGGGACCCTTGGCGACTCCGCCCCTTCCTCACTGGTCACTTCCCGCCTTGACATTGCAATGCTCTCCTGATTGGTCTTTTTTAAATCCAGACTCAAAGCGTTTCTGTTTAAATCCCCTAGGCCTAATTCATACATTTCCTTCATTTATAATCAGATTTTATTACAATGTCAATTTATATACTGTGTTTTAAACCAGTGGTCCCCAACCTTTTTGGGGCTGTGGACCGGT
>NC_050521.1:26276634-26276996 GCF_002922805.2 Oryzias melastigma | reverse complement strand
TGACAGTTAATTATCCTTTCAATTTCACATCAGCAGCATCACTCTGTCTGCTTACTTTCTTCTCTGATGTGGTGCCGGGTCGGTTTGTAGGCTAACAAAGTGTAAAAACGGTCGTCTAAACTCAAACATTTCTAGTTTCAGAGAAAATCACACATTCCTGGTTAGGAGCAGAGACTGCAGAAGACTGGAATAAAATTATAGGAAAAAAAAAACAGGGGGCTGGATCTGGCCCGCGGGCCGTAGTTTGGGGACCCTTGGCGACTCCGCCCCTTCCTCACTGGTCACTTCCGGCCTTGACATTGCAATGCTCTCCTGATTGGTCTTTTTTAAATCCAGACTCAAAGCGTTTCTGTTTAAATCCC
>NC_050521.1:26274445-26276604 GCF_002922805.2 Oryzias melastigma | reverse complement strand
CGCGGCCCGGTGGCAATGGGTCTGCGGCCCGGTACCGGTCCGCGGCCCGGTGGTTGGGGACCACTGTTTTAAACAGTTTCTTAAAGTGACTTTATTGTGTTTTTTACTTCTTACTTTGTTCATTGTCCTTGAGTATTTTGAAAGGTGCTTTGCAATAAAATGCATTATTATTATTAATACAAAAGCAACTTTTGTATGAAATACAAGTGCTTAATGCTCTAATTATTGAAAAAAATATATCACAATTTTATTTTCCAATTGTGTTCGTGTGAAAGATGCATATATATTCAGGTAAAGTTTTCATTGGGTCATATTTTTAAAAAAAGTGAAAAAGAAGTGAAATACTGTCTCTTGGAACATATTGTGATACGTGTAGTATCGTCACGATACGTATCATATTGAAAGTACACACACTTCTTGAACCCTTTTTTCTTTTCTCCTACTCTCTCTCTGTCTTCAAAGTATAAATAAAGTTTAGCCTTAAATACAAAAGAGGTTTATCCAAATAAACTCCTCTTGTCCTGAGCTACACGACCACTATTATAACAGTAATATCTGAGCCCTTTAGCTCTAATCTGCTCGCTCGGCTGCTGGTCAGATCAAGTTTTTTTTAAGTTTTATAAGTTCATAAATATCAATTAGCAACAGATACATCTTCTATTTATTTTAACCTTGCAGCAAATCCTCTGGACTTATTGACGTCTGATCTTTTCTTTTAGCGGAGCGTTAGATTTCAATGCGTTCACCATGTGAGCGCCTCCATCTGTTGTCTGAACTGAAGCTCTATTGAGCACGTTGGAAATAAATGGGACTCTTATACAGACAGGATGAAGACGTTTGGAGACGTTTGTTCGGCACCAGCTGCTTAGTTTGGTCCATCAGGAAAGTCCAGAGTATTAACCTTCAATAACCTCTGTCTTTGTTGAATCACGCAAAGTATTATATCTGATATATTGGTTTGTTTTTATGTTGTACATCAATTATTAAAACTCTACAGCTTCAAAGAGGTTTATAAGTTTCAGAAAAAATTACCTTGAATTCATCATTTTCTGAGTCTGAATCTGTCTATGGGATCAAATCAGGATCCACTTAAAGTGAACAAAAAACCAGACTGAACATGTGAAAAGTAGGGATTGTAAATTTGAAAAAAGAAAAGGTTTGAAAATGTAAAAGCACACTAAAAAAATTAAAATGTTGGTTCAATTAATAAAAGTTCTGAAAATTTGTTACATTTAAATTATTTGTTTTCATTGGAATACATTTTTTTAATTTATGGTTTACTTAACTCACAATTTTTATTTAATAAAAACTAATATTTTTAATTGTTAATTTATCCAACATTTAAATTTTTACAGTGCAGTTTTAAACTTGAAAAATAAATATGAAAACTTGAAGAAATTATTGAAAATTAGAAAAAAATAAAATTAAACATCTAAAAAAATAATATTGAAAACTTAATAAAGTACATTGAAAAATAAATAAATACAACTACTACCAATTAAAAAAAAGTTTATTTCTACTTTTAATTTTCCTTTTTTTGTTTCTCCCTCTCTTCTTTCAGAGTTTACCCTGCCGAGCTAATCCTAATTTTACATAGTGGTGAGGAAATTACAAATAAACATTGCATTTTTAATTGCTAACAGTTTTAGTTTTTTTATTTATTAAGTTTCAAATTAATTTATCAAGTTTTTTAATATTATATTTTAAAATGTTCAATAATTCCTTCTAGTTTTCAATAGGTATTTTCAAGTTTTAAAATTGCTGTCATTTTTTTTTTTTTTTCCCAAATTCATCTGTTTTTCCGTTCACTTTAAGGTGAACCTGAACACACTAATCACAGAGACAGATTATTGATGTGGCGACCCTAACGGGAGGAGCAGAAATGTTTTAAACTAATTTTAGCAGAACTTTTGTGTTTTCATGATGTGACATTGAGATACAGACATTTATTTACACTACTTTCCAACTGATAATTTGCCAGACACTGAACTCAGGATGAATCTGTCCTTGTAGCTGCTGAACAGTCCGCTAACACCAGCGAGACGCTGCCTTGTTTATCTTTGTTTCCACGCTTAAGTGTGCACCGCGCAGCTGCTTTATTAGTGCCTCACTGCAGTGGACAGCTGCTGCAGAAGGAAATGAAGCTACTGAAGACAATA
>NC_050521.1:26264126-26274436 GCF_002922805.2 Oryzias melastigma | reverse complement strand
TCACTTGTGAATAAGAACCAAAGAGAGGAGCCATAAACCTAAAAACAGGCAGTCAATCCCTGTTACGGGCGGCGGCTCAACAAGTGTTTGAGAAACTGCAGTAACCTAAAGCTGCAAATGCGTTTTTATATGACAAATTCTAAGTTAATTATGTCATTTGTCTCCCCGATCTGTTAAATCCTAAAAACTAAAACGAATGATGAACCAAGAAGAAGAAAAAAGAATACAAAAGTAATAAAAGTAAAACTAATAAAGATCATTTTGAGTGTAGTACTTTTTCATACTATTATTAGTATTTCCTACTCTTATAAATCCGCACTGACTTTTTTTAAACAACAAAGCTGTTTATGTGTTTGTTTTCCTCCGTATCTTCAGATTGTGGTGCTGCTCCCTCCATGCACTTCACTGCTCATGTGCAGAAGCCAGCAGGTAAACTCAATCATGGGTAAGTGCCTACAGCTCAGGCGTCCAGCTGTCGTTTGAAAAATATTCATAACGTTTCTGTTTATTTTTGAGAAATGTAGGAACCAGGCGACTGTTTTTAAGGCGTAGAAACACCAGGCGTTGCTCAGCGTGCAGCGTAAGTGGGCTGCTGTTTGCTCGACCTGCAGCTTAACTTTAAGTCCCACATTTATGCTTCAAAAGCTCTAGAATAGTGATGGTGAGAAAGGCTGCAGCCAAGTTGAGAGAAGAGTGAACAAAAATTAACCCAATTCCTATAAAAAAATTTAAAAAAGAACCTTTCTTATGTTTTTTTAATTTCAGTTAGTTTAGATTTCAAATTAAACTTGAAAATAAATATGTATTAATATTTGCATAATTAATAAAATAACATAAAAATCAAGGGATTCTAAAAACACAGCCTAAATCCAAAAATGTATCACCTAACTGATAGAAATAAATTAAAATCTCCTACAAAAACGAAAGAAATCATTGCAGAAGCAAAGCTATGGGATCAAATCAGGATCAGCTTCAAGTGAATAAAAAGCCAGATTGTACGTTTGAAAAATAGAGTTTGTAAATTTGTGAGAGTATCACTACAGTACATCACATCCAAGGAGGGAGGACACGTCAACAGAGACTGTTCTGGAATGGAAATGACATCACCAAAACCTCTCAGTCATGTATTTGGTAGCCCATGGACTCAAAGCTCCGCCCACAAGAACAATTGGGCTCAAGTCCAAAAACAAAAAATCTGAACTGAAACATTAAATTGAAAATTTAAAGAAAAAAGGGTAATAAACTAAAAAAAAATGTCAAAACACAAGTTCTAGGTCTGTCATTTTTATTCAGGTTTTCAGTATTTCTTCAAATATTTTTTTTATTCTTAAGTAACCTAATTTTTTTCCCCAAATTTTCACATTTTTTTCAAGTTTGCAAACGGTTTTGAAATCATTGCTGTTTTTACTTTATTATTTTTTTATTTTTCAATCCGATTTTTGTTTACTTTAAGCTGACCCCGATTTGACTCCATACAAAGCCTGTCCACTCTTTGTACTTGTTAAAATTTGAACAATTTGCAAAGCAACGTTTAATATTTCATTTTTTTAGGTGAATAAACCAGATTGTTACAAGCCCAAACCCATTCTGAACATTTAATTTAGCCCTAAATATAAGATTAAAAGATAATTATTTCAAATAACCCTGACTTTATTTTTTTTTTTTTCAAACTACTTCAATCAGAAAGTCAACATTTTTTGTTGTTTTTTCTGGACTATGTAATGACTCCTTTTCATAGTATGTAGGTCTTTAGACTCTGGTCCCCAAAAATGGGCCAGAGAACAGTTTAGCCCTAGAGTCCCCTCAACAGGTGGTTTTCACCCGAGCAACAGTGTTTACATGATTTTCAATATGTTGCATTTTCCAGAGTGTCGGGTGTCTGCATAAAGACTCACATGTCCCAGGAATGGGTGGACCAAAGCCCAAGTCTTCAGGTTTATTATTTATTCATTTTTTAAGAAAATTTTAGTTCTCAAATTCCTAATTTTTCAGTAATTTTTGAGCATGTTTTTGGGATCTTCCTGTTTTTATTTTCCATTTTGTTACATAAACCACAGTTTAAAATGACAGAAAATTACTGTAATTTATCATGTGTTGTCATGTTTTGATCTGTTTTATACTTTCTATTGGGTATATTATATCGGGTAAAAATTATAGTGACGTTATAACTTTGTATGGCAAAAGTGTTTTTGGGTTAAATCTGATTCTGAAAGAAGTTTTATTTTGAAAATCTACTGGATTTTCCCCACCACATTCGACTCCTTGACGCACAAAGTTGTTTAGTCTTGTGTTGAAGATCCATCCACTACTTTCATAAAGAATCGACCGCTAGTTTGAAACCCCCAAATAAACAATAAAAACGAACGTATTTGGAAATGTATACTTTTATATCTCTTTACTACCTTCTCAGAAGACTCGAAGTGCTTTACAGTCATCCATTCACACACACAATCACACACCGCAGACAAACACTAGCACCACCCTAGAACCATCATGTGGGACATGAAGATACTTGCCAAACTGAATTCTATCCCTACATCTACATTTAGCCCCCCAAATGGAGAGTTATGGAAAAGTAGTGTCTTTAACTGTCTTTACCTCGTCATCTACGTTAGCGAGTAGCTAGCGACATACGTTTTATAACTACAAACTGGACACCCTTCAAATGGGGAAGAATTCGGATTTGGCCAAACTTTCCCCTCAAAAGTTAAGAGAAATTGTAGAAAAAAAAAGTAGAAAAAAAAGCAGACACCAGCTTCATCCTTGTACCGGTTCCTGAACACATCATCAAACTGGTCTAAACTGGTTGTGGACGGCTGGTTTAGACAACAGTTGATGGAAAACATAAACAGAACAGTTTGATTCAACAGGCCGACATCTGCAGCAGAGTAAGATGGTCAGACATCTGTCTCTGTGTATTCCTGCAGCGTTCTGATCAGCCGGTCTCGCTCAATGTGGGCTTGACTGGACAGATCTACCAATATTCGGTTCAGTCATTCAAAAAAAATGGGGGAATCACTTGAACATCCCCCCCAGTTTCCATCCTCTTCCTGTCATTCTGTGCTGCAATGAAGGGATTTTGAATAAAAGAAACGATTAATTGAATTCCATCAACAGAGCAGAAAACACTCCAGAAGCTTGACAGAGCCTGTTGTTACAGTTCTCCTAATAATAAATCCAGCCAGTCTCCTCGCCACAGAGCATCATTTCCTTCTTTTTCTCTCATTTCTTCTTTGACAAATCACCTTTTTCAACTGTTCTCTCTGCGACTTTTGCTGTTGATTTCCTGCAATCTTCTTCTTCTTGGAATTCCTTGTGTTTCCTTTTCCAATTTCCCCATTGGTGCCAGATTTCTCTGAGCTTCTCACCGTGTGCTTTTGGACTTAACTGGATATTCGCCTTTTTTTTTTTCCTTTTTCGCGACACCTCATGCACATTGCATCAGCTTGCAGGGCATAATTTGGATTTCAGCCTTTTTTTTCAGGGTAAAAGCACTTTTGGTCCTTTTGTCAAAGAATTTGTTTCATTTTTCATACAAGTTGAAGGAATTCAAAGTTAATTCTGCCTTTTCCACTCAGGAAACATAAAAATCTTGGTTCCATCCTCCTGCCAGTTCTCTCACCGCCTCACTTTCTATGAAATGAAGCCTTTTCATGCAGTTGTTTGGCTTGATTTTTTCCTTTTTCTATTCTGTGTGATCCCGACAGCCTCCAGGAGCATCTCAGATGTTTCACAACCTGGAGAATCTCATTAGACACACTCACGCAGATGTGGATGTGCGCTTCATGAAGAAAGCTCATGAGGCTGGCATCCAAGTGCACATCTGCACACCCAAGCTGTGGAGATGGCCCAGATGTCTTTATTGGCATGTCTTTAACTCTTTAATCTACTGAGACACACACACACTCATTTAAGAGTGTTTCCATTTAATAGCAAGAAATGTACATGTGTGGTTGTGACAGCTAAAACCAAACAGGTGCTTAAATCAAATGAAAGAATGTTATGAGATAATATTTCTGCAGGAAGGATAGACGCACATCTGCTCAGCCTAGAGGCACTAATGGATGCACTGTACAGCACAGGAGGTGTATAAAAAAAACAGTTTTTGAAGTCCGTTGGCGTGGTCATGAATGCGGTAGTTCAGCGGCTGTCAGTCAGGTGAGGATGGCGTTACTACAAAACTGTGGGACAGCCTGATCAGCGGCCAGGAGCAGCTCTGATTGGATGATGTGTAAATATATCCTGATTATCAAGTATCACCAACCGCCAGCTGACTAGTTTGCTCACAGTGGTCCTCAGTGAGCTCAGGGGAACTTATGGAACCGATAGATTCTCATTATGAAGTTGTCACATTTTGTTAAAGAAATTGACGTTTTGGGTGTCCCCAACTCGTTGTTTTTTGACGTGCTGGCTGTTCCAAATAAATCGAGGCTCCCAACCTCTGGGCAGCAAATCTAGACCCTTATCTTAAACCGGTACCGGGTGCAGATTGGTACTGGACACTGTACTGGTTCCAGACCCCATACCTGGTGCAGATTGGTACGGGACACTGTACTGGTTCCAGACACCATACGGGACATGGACCGGGCTAAGAGTAGAGTACCGGCTGCGTTCTGAGGTTCATTGTCCGGTACTGTGTCTGACAAAACAATCAAACCCCTGATTTGATTGGAACAATAAGCATGTTAAAAAACGACGAGTTGGGAACAATCAAAACTTCATAAAGTGACGTGGAAGGGCCTTAACCAAATGTCAATATGTGACAACTTGGGAATGAGAATGTGTAGCACAGGCACATGAAATATTGGAGGGATTAGTGACCCCAGGGGTCAGCAGTGGCCAATAGTCGTCTGATCATCGCCGGGCCCATGTCAACATCCCTCATCGAGTACCCGCGCTGCTGCCCTCTAACTATTGGACAGTGGGATGGGATGATTAGATGATTATCAGACAATTTTGGGGAACTTGAAAACTGTCCCATCAGCAGTTATCACGCTGCTGCCTTCCTGCTACCCACCTATCACGGCGTGACATGTGACTGTGACCGTGCGGTCACTGCCCAGTGTCAAAAAAATCATCCGGTCACCACTGTATTTTAATTTTTCTTTAAAGCCTGGACTGCCACCGCTGGCACATAAACTGCAACAGCGGCCTCCCGATTACACTCATACTCACTGGCCAATTTGGTTGAAAAACTGGCATTTAGGACGCCACAAGGTGTCATTCTGGCATATGTGACTATAGTCTTAGGAGTAACTTTGACTGCTTTTACATATTAATGTCCTATTCTTAATAACAGATGTGCAAATATGCAGTGAAGCACAAAATTCAGCATGAGCTCCAGCTTCAAAATGTAACTCAACTACTAAAAAAAAGTTTTACTTTTTGTCCAAAATCATTTTGAGTTCTGCAGTGTGATGAAAGATTGTGCCATTTTGATTTGACTTTTGAAATTAAGACTACTAAATTAAGACTACTAAATTAAGACACCTAAACCTGTCAGCTCTGCATGTTATTTATTGTTTTTTTGTTTAATGGTTGATCCAACATCTATTGAAAACATAGAAACACAGTCGGGGAGTTTGGAAAGATCAGGAACAAAAAAGAAACAGTAACTGTGAATTGTTCTCCATCTTTAAAGATAGGACAACATTTAATTGAAAAAAGGGGGTAAAAGAAATTAAAACATTGATCCAAAATCTGGGAAAGCAGAAGCTCCAAAAACAATCAATGAATAAATAATGCTTTTATGTGCAAAACAAAGAGAGATTGTGCACACGAGACAGTATTTAGAATTTAAAAGCCACTGGGATGCACCTCGATTATAGTTCTCAGAATGTATCAAATGTTGCAGTTCCTCGAATGACCAGAAGGCTGTGAGAGGATTCTGTTGGTTTCTTTGATCGGAAATCTGTGTCTTGATTTATGTTTTTGTATCTGGTTTTGTGTACTGGGCATGTGATGCCTGGTTAAGATTGGGCTGAACATTGGTTCTTGAACTTGCTTGTAGCAGTCATTGCTGACACTGGACTTTCAATACCTGATGCTAGCACATGTACTCACAGTTGGAAGTGGTTTGGCGGGAAAAGAGGAGAAAATCTTGTGGAAGCTTTTTCTTTTATGGCCCTGTCCCAATAGATGAAAAACTTAGTGTCAGATAATTCCAGTCGGGTACAAACCATATTTATTATTGTCTTCTCCATGAAGTTCAACTGGCTTTACTTTCGACGCTTGTTCAGTGGCCGCACATTTGTACATAGAGTCCAAAAACGGCAGTAGAAACTTCTCTGTTGAGTTTTGACAGCGGACGCACAAAACGCAAATTTACTTAGACTTCTCATTGGAAGTAGGCACTTGAATGTGCATTTACAAGGGTGCCATGAAGTCTCAGTCTCACCTGGTTTCATTAGATAATCATCTATAGTTTTCTTCATTTAATTTAATTGTCCTCAGTGAGTCATTGGTTCTGCTTGGTTGGGTCATCTGCTCTTGTTACCCTTTTTCTTGCCCCATTTTCATGGATTTTTCATTGCTCTTTAATTTTTAAGATTGAGCCACCAACCTGCTCTTTTGCATTGTTGGGTTCCACAGCATCAGTTTCAAATGGAAATATTACGCAGGCTCCTATATGAAAAAATATACACTTCCAAAAAAACGTGTTTCTTACATTATTTTCTATTTTTAGTTTATTAGGCTTTTAATTTTCTTTGGATTAGGGACTGTTTGACCTCAAAAGTCACTCATCTCCAGAACACTGTTGAGTTGGGCCGAGTAACCTCCAGTCAATACGCAACGTTCCACTTCAGGCCTAATTTTCCCGGTTCAGCCCGGGCGACATCAGAGATTAATGGTCCGCTGCATATGGTTGAACAGTGCAGATCAATGAGCTGAGGAGCCTCTCCGTCCTCCACCGGGTGTGTCTGCGTCTGCTACTTAAGGCGCTGCACAGAACCTTCACATTCTGATGCAGCAGGTGAAACGTGTCATCCATAATGGATGTCAGCCTGGATAATATCCTCATCTCATCCTCCTCCTCCTCCAGTGGGCAGCTCAGGACAGAGCTGGCACTTCTGACCCCAGCAGATAACAGCATAGAGTGGAGGCACCACAGAATCCTGTAATGTCTTCAACGTAGGCTGAAGCACTTAAGAAGAACTCAATCTTCTTAGAAAATGAAGACGTTGGCCTTTTCTTTTTACTATCAGTGTTCTGTTCATAGAGCTGAACACTTCAGTACTTGTGACGGTCCATCATCTTTGTATCCGAGCCCCAGATGTTTACTGTCTTTCTCCAACAGTCAGTCACCGTCTCGGTTATTTCCTGGTGTTCGGGTGCAGGTGGTTCCATCCACAAAGTCCATAATGACCGACCTTAACTCCAGCTCATTCCATTCAGAAGCCGCTAACAGTGGCTGAGTCATCTGAGAATGTCTGTCACTGACAACCGCTAGTGATGTAGCGAGGTTGAAAGGTGGAAAGAAACACTGAGAGAGGCTTTTGGCCACGGACCTGATCTGGTGGTTTGTCCACTTCTGCAGTTTAGAGAAGCATCTAGTGAAGAATATTCATAGGAGATTGGGTAACAATATTCCCACTATTCCCCTCTTTAAAAGCATATTTACATAAAATCACAGTGAAGTGACAGAAAAGGTGAAAGTTTTGAGCTAAATTCAAACAACAGGTACACGTATTTATTTTTTCTGATGGTTCTTCTAGTTTTCTAAAACATCTAAGGAGCAATAATTCTTGTAGCAGTGTCAGATATACCCTTGCCAAATATTAACATTGCTTTCAGTAGCAAACAATGACATATTTTGCATCATTTGTACAGAAAAATGTTGAACAAATACAACATTCACGGTATAAATCTGAATAACTGTAACCAGAACTACACAAGAAATTAAGAGAAAAAAACTTAGATGTGAAGTCATAAAGGCAGTAAATCAACAACATTTATACTGTATGTGCTGCACAGAGGTATTGACAATTGCATGCTGATTTTTGGAAAACTATTCTAGGCCTCACCGGGTGGAAGCCAAAAAGAACAAAATTATTGACATAAAAAATTCAATGCAGGACTAAAAAAAAAAAAAAGAGCATGATATGATTTGCTTTTGGACTGTAGTGCATCTGCTTTTTACAGCGATGTGAATAACAGTCTGTGACTGACAGTAAAATGCAGAGATCATAAATTTGCCAAAGTCAAAAGGATTCCAGTAAACTATATTGCCAATGAAAGTGTGGTAGAAGAGTTTTTGTTCTGCTCGACACTTCATTTCTATGCTGTTCTTTCCAGGGTTACTGGGGTCTTTCCACCCTGGATAGGTTGTCAGTTCATCACTGGACCACATTTCATAAATAACACGTATTTTGGCCTGTAGAAGATGCTGGAGTGAAACTAAAGCATGCAGACTCCTGGTGGGGTTTGAACCTACGACCTCTTGGTTGTGGTATGATTCTGATGAGGTCTATAAAGTCAACTTTATGAAATGGAAACAGCTTAAAAATGAAATTAATTACAGGATTAATACCAATAGTTGATTTTCTAGCAGATGTAACTGTTCCTTTCAGCCAGATCTTCAGGTCTCTTTTGCTTTACCAGCTCTCGCGTGTGCTGGCTGACACATGACAGAAGTGATCTGTTCTCTGGTGACAAACAGCTCTTCTTGCCCTTTTTCCTTACTGACTCGACAGTGTCATTACACATTTTTGCTTGTGTCGTGAACATCCCTGCTTGGATGAGACAAGTTCAACTCAGTCTCTTGGAGAAAGTCTCTCCAGACAGGTGTTCCGTGTACCACGGGCGTACAATCAGCATTTCCAACACATCATAGATATGGAGATTTGATTTTACAACATCAATTGCTCCTTTTACTCAACCTAATTCTGTGGAGACACTGCAGTTCTTGGTTTTCATCCACTTTAACTGCCCCACCAGACCACAAACCCTCTTCAGATGATTCAAATAGCAGAACAACAGTAAAAAACAGATTTTGTTCAGTTACCTTTACATCTACAATTTATTAAAGCTCCAGATGACCACATGTAAATCCTGTCATTTTGATGGCTTTGTTTTTTTACACCATATTTTAGATTTTTTTCTCCAGAAACTGAGTTTATATAATCTGTAACACCATCAAGCTCCATCCACATAACAACACATTGGCCACCACAGAAGACCTGGTTATGTGAGGTACTGTGGTCTATTCATGTATGAAAATAGGAGTGGGACTCTACCGGGTGCTTAGCAACGAAAGACAAAACTATACAACCAGCATCATAGAGAAACTTTTGGTATCAGTTATTGGACAAATAAGTAAATCCTGAGTGTTTAAGAAAAATGACTAAGGTTTGTGGAGAATAAATGTCCCGTTTGTTTCAGTCCTGTCTTTAGTTCTCATTTAGTCTTTTCCTGGGTTTCTGAGCAGATTGGCTGTGACTCCACCCACCCGTGGATCCTGTGGAGCAGTCACAGCTGCCTGCACTTTGGTGATTAGCCACACAGTATTTAAGAACCTCTCTTTGTCTTCAATATTGGCTCATTTGGTTTGTGCTTAAATTATATTTGCCTATTTCATGAATATGTGCATGAATGTGGTTTACTTTCCAATGTGTGTTTGGTACATAGACCCCAAAACAGTCATTAGAAACCTGTGTACATTTACACACATATTTACGTTCTGCAGTGTGAATGTAGTTTGGAATTTAGCTCCACTTCAAAAAATATGAAAAGTTCAATTACTCCCTGTAAAATTTTCCATCATTATGCTATCAACATAATAACCTCCCAAAATTCTCCAAAGGGAACTCTTACACTTTTAGGAAAGGGAAAACAAGACTTTGGAAACTTTATTTGAACATTTCAGGACAATGTCCACTACGACTCAAACCCTGCAATTTATTGAGCAAAAGATTGACCCAAAACAACTTTTAGAGCAAATAAAAATGGTTTCCTTTAGAAAATCTTTAATCATTCCGGTATTTTTAAAACTATTATTCAGTACCAGGAAAACAGATTCTCCAAACACAACAAAAACTCCAAAAGATCAATGAGGGAGCAAAAGGGTCTGAAGATTAAGAGGCGGTCTTTGTGGCCCATTAGGCTTCTGCTTAATATTGCTCTAAAGAATCATATTTTCTAATGACCACATTTGTACTGTGCAAACAAATGTGGGAGCAAGCAGCACAACTGTTTGTTTTCCGGCAGCAGTTTGGCTCCGTTCATCAAAATTAACCGGACACAGATATAATTAGTGAGGGCGATGAAGGATCAGCTCCTGTGAGTGTTTTTTTTTTTTTTTTTTTTTTTTT
>NC_050521.1:26246514-26264095 GCF_002922805.2 Oryzias melastigma | reverse complement strand
ATGAATGTGTGCAGAAGTGACCGTTTTAATAATAAAGAAGGATTAGTCTGGAGATGTGTTACTAAATCACATCACACTGTCTACTGCAGGGCTGTTCAGATACATAGATAGTTATCGGGCCAGATTTTGAAATGTCAGAGCCAAATGTCCTCATTGGCTGGAAAAAGGAAAAAAAAGTGTTATTGCAAAAATAACCAGAAACGACACTGGGTTGGCTTTAAACTAATTTCTGTCACCTTTTCCAAGTCTTAAATTTAAAGTAATTATCAAAATTTTTTTAAAGAGTTAGGTATTACAACAAAGTTTAGCACAATTAAACAAGGAAAGTATGACGAAAACGTAGGCTATTCTGTACAAAAAAAAAAAAGTTTTTACTAAATATTTCTGGCAGCTGCCAGAGAAATTCAGTAAAAACTACAGTTGCACCATAAATTATACTACAAAATAGCAATGTAAATCCATTTACAGTGATATAAATCATGAATGAATCACATCAAAAGAAGTTTTCCTGTTCCTTGTAAATAAATCAATGTTTTAATATCACTTTTCCATCAGTTAGATGCTTAATGCACATCGATATTTTGTAAAATTAACTAAAAATAATTTAACTTAAAATTGCTTTATACTGTAAAAGCTGCAGATTAAAGTAATTTGTTTAGCAGATTTTTGCATATTAGAAAGTCAGTTCTTAATGTAAACTGTAAAAAATGAAATAGTGGATCAATTAACAAAAAAATCTGTAATTTGTTACATATAAATGTTATATAAAAATATTTTTTTTAGTTGAGTAAACTGCCAACCCAAAATTTTAATTGGATCAAAACGAAAATTTTAAATGCAAAAAAATTACAAATGTCAATTAATCAATTTTTTTCACTTTTGTCCGTGTTTTGTCTTTCTGTATATATTCAACAAAGGTTTACAGAAACTTAAAGCTGCAATTTAATTTACTTTATATTATACTTCTCAAGCACCTTTTATTAAATCAAGTATTTGGATTAAAAAATAAAAATCAATTAATAGATCTTGCAGATAACAATAATCCTACAATCTTTTAAAAAAATCAGAGAGAAAAAAATATTGCAACTTATTGAGGAACTGACGAATCTAGAGTTGTTACATGTTTTGTTTTTATTGTGTAACAGGGAGATTTGTCAAACACTGATCACCTAATTTGGTAAATATGAGGAGAATCATGAATAACAATTGGAAAACCCAGAATAAATAAATAAAGTAACAATAGAAAAATCCAGGAAACTCACAATTCTTTAGTGTACTCTTATAATCTGCCCTGGGACAGACTGGGAATCTGTCCAGGGTGTACCCCACCTTCACCCACAGTAGTCAGGATGAGCTTTGGCCCCCCTGTAGCCCCAAAAGAGATATAGCAGGTTAAGAAAATGGATGGACGGGTTGTTGTTATCTTTGTTTTTCTCACAAAATGCTCTGAGTTTTTACTAAAGTCACAAGTTTTGGAGGCAAAACTCAGCATAACACCAGCGTTTGTTGAAATGGATAAAAACACAATACCGCAATGGATTGTGGGTCAATGTGGGTAAAGTAAACAGGTTTTGTTAAGCTGCAAAAGCTTTTAAGCTCAGGGAGCCACTTTTATTTGAAGGGTTAAAAAGGAGAGTGCTGTTTCCCTTCTCTCAGATGAAGGCTGACAGACTGAGTTCTGGTTTTAGCAGCGTAACAAGATTGTTGTTTCTTTTAGAATAATGGGGCGGCGGGGATGCAGAGGTAAAGTGGCTAACCTCCGACTGGAAGAGTGCAGGTTTGCTTCCTGCCTTCCTGCCATGTGTCGAAGTGTCCTTGGGCAAGGCACTGAACCCCACGTTTCTGGTCATAGGCGGGCGCCAGTGATCAGTGTCTGGATGAGTTCATAGGACTGTTACTGTAAATTGCTTTGGATCTTTCAAGAAGTTAGTAAAGCCACATAAGTATACACCCTTGACCGCGTTTTGTAAGTTTTTAAGAAACCCTCAGTTTAGCTGCATTCAAAGAGAACAGGATTCATGTATCAAATGCGTCATGTGAGGTTTATTTTGAGTCTCAGGTGTGGTGCAACGTTTCTAGAGTTTAAACCAGAAACTCATCTGCTGCTGATTACCTGGATCAGGTGTGTTTGGCCAATAAGGAGCTTCAATGGCAAGTTGGCTGTAAAACATGTAGGATACCGGTCCTCCTTCTGAACTTTATGATGCTTTTTAAAGTAATCAAACTGGGTCACAGAGATAGAAGTACCGCTGAAAGCGCCCATCATTCATACAAACCTCCTGCAGTACCTAACCGAACTAAGGGAGAGTATCTGAATATTCTCATGAACTCAAACATGGAGACATAATTACTGATGTTTTTTAGAGCTCTTCAAAATAGATGAACCTCTCAACATCATCCGTAGCTGAAACTTTTGATAGAAGCGTTTCTATGTGGGGCAAGAGCATTAAGTTTAAGCACACTTTTGGAAAAGTGTCAAACATAGAATTTGACATGCATCACAACAGCAGCAGACATAGATTTGGTGTGAATGCAGCTTAACACGAGTTATATTCATGGATGAAACAAGTGCAGGAAATCCTGCAGCATCTCTAATGCTATACAAATTGTATTTTTTATATTACTGTCTTTACAAAAAATCACTGTACCAGTCTAAGTTAATACCCCTAGAACAAATGTAATTGTTTAGTTTTTTGATCCATGATTTTACATTTGACTTATTGTAAAAGATCTCCAGTTCCTGTAACATAATGTGTTTTCGACTTAAATATATGATAGTTGGAGTATAGCAGCAAGGATAAAGGTCTTAGACGTGAGTCACCGGATCACACAGAGGTCAGAAAAGGCCAGCAGGTTTATTCTCAGATCAAGGCTGGCAGCTGTGTAATGATGTAGATATTCTCTTTCTGCATCTGCATGAGCTTACTCAGGAGGTCCTTTTTCATGGAACTGATAAGTTGTGAAGGATACTGTTGAATCCAGAGGTTGATAAACGCTCGCACTTTGAAGGGAACAAGAGGTTATCCCTAATTAGTCCATGCAAATGTTCCTGTGAAAGATCAGACGTCAGGGCAATTAGCTTTGAAATCATATTCGTCACAAAAACAGGATGATTTCACTGCATTTATTTCATGTCAGGAAGGGGGCAGCTCTTTGAGGAGGAGCAAAAGGTCTGATTGTTGACTAGAAACATATGAAAAACCTGAAGAGAGCAAAATATTCAAAGTTTTAGCACCAAATACTTCACCTGCAGTCAGTAAACTTTTCCTTTACTGTTTCTCCCAGGAACCTGAAGGTCACTAAGGTCACTGGTGTGGTGGACAATTTAGTGAACCATCCACTAACTAAGACATTATCTAAATTTAAAGCAAGCAAAGAAGCTTCATTAAAAAGAGTATTGATCTAGGAGATGAAAATATCAATAAAATTGGTTAAAAACATTGGAAAACTGATCTTTTCCCCTGAAAGATCTATATATGGAATTGGTTTATTTTAAGTAATCAAAGCAAAACTTGCACAAACAAAGATATATAGAGATACATGCAAATGATGCCATCATAAACACTCCTAATGATTAGTAGACATATTTGTACTTATACATGACACGTTGAACCCATTAAAAGTGAAGTTTGTCAAAAAGAGTTTAATTATTTGGTTGACAAGGAGTGGGAGGAAGCAAACTTTAAGATCTTATTACCTTATTAAGATGTAAATTGGTAACACCTTTCAAGTAGAATCTAAATTAAGGAGAAGCAGTTTGATGTGTATTTGCATCAATCGGCTTCAAGGGTTCTTAAGATGTATTGCTCTAAAAAATGTCTTTTTAGAATATTAAAAGCTCTATAATTCTCTTTCAAGTCTGTCTATTTTTTGAAGTTTTGGTTTCTATGATATCCTAATTCAAAATGCCTCCACTTTTGTTTCCCTCATCTATAAAACAAATGGTGTTTTCATAAGTAAATGTTTTGTTGGTCCAGAACTCGTCTTCTTCTGTCCATACTGCTCAGTTCTTCAATCCAGACCAGTTTTCCTAAGAACGTTAATATTTTTATCCAACAGATTTGTGTTTGTGTTGCAATGGAAGAACAAGTCAGTGATAAAACGTGTGTACAAAGTCGCTTCTATCCTTGAATGTTGATAAAGAGCGCGAGCATCTGTGGGGAAAAGCAAAGTCATGATCCCAACACTGACAGAGCCGTTGCTGATGCAGTTTGTTTTGGTTCTGTCAAAACATCCAGGGATCAGTGGTGCATAGAGATGTGTTTATCAGAACAGAAATGCTTCTCTACTGTCAAGCAAGTTTGACGATGGAACTATGAAAGACAAAATAAATGTGTAGAGTTAAATTAAACAGTCATAGTGGTTGTTTTCTTTGCAAGTTCCATGGGAAAAGATGTGAAATCCAACTGGAAATGTTTATTTTAGCCTGTTTGTTATGAGTTTTTGCACCTTTAGGATTTAAAATAAAACATTTGTGCTTGTTTTTCTGTGTGGGTTGGGACTTCCCTGAAGATGGTCACAGCTGTCTAGAATAATTTCATTGAAACTTCTACGTAAAGGTCGTGTCACACCACCACTACGTACTCTTTATACAAATGACATGGCTTAGAATTGGTCATATGTGAATATACGTGGAAAAATAACCAAAGTTGGAGTCTTTTATGTGAAATTTTCACAGATTTATCATGAATAAACCACACAAAGAGCAAATGACCTTGAACGTCATTGAATTTCTTCACTCCGACATTCAGAGAACTGGGCAGACCATGGACAGAACCCACCACAGGTACTCGCGAGGCTTAGTTTCAATGGAACAATCAGATGGTTGGACAGCTGGGGATATCGGCGAGAAGGGCTGACGCACATCCCGTTGTAACAAACCTCCTCCAGCGACCCACCTTCGGTCTGGTACTGGACACCGCCGCCAAGAGACCCGACCTCCTGCCTGGACGAGCCGGACAGGAAGAGCGGAAGACCTCCACTAGTTATATAGACTGCTTAGGCGGTGAAATTTGGAATTGTCATGTAACACTGAATTATTTCACTACATTCATGATATAACTTTTATGTGATATGTGCGCCGTACACACAATCTAAAAGTTATACAACGAAGGGACATGCGTGGAATGGTCATGGAAAACCACAAATTTGTGTATGTATATAGCAAAAATCACACACTTGCGTAAGATTTATGCAATAATTGTGTATAGACTATGTGAATTATGCATAAGCAGAGTAATTCTCAAAATTGAATTCACGTAAAGACCCGTCGGTAAGAAACCTTTATGGACATTTACACACATCAAGGGTTTACGTATACCATGCATGTATCACGAGAGACCAAAATTACATCTGTGGACAATACACAAATTTTGACACTGTCTTAAAGAAGTGTCTTAAATGCAAATGTTGTGTTTCTTCTGCTGAGTTATTGTTCTTTGTCATTCTGACCTTTTTCCTACACTTGTGGCGATTTGTAGTGATTGGTAGATGAAGGTTTATGAAGCATTTGAACCTGCCCTGTTTTTATGGAATATCACTGAGATTCTTAAATTGCTAAAATCCACATCACATTTTTCCCCTGACTGCTGTGAAACAATGAAAAACTAGGAACCGTACCTTATTGAAAACATGGTTCCTGTCGTTTCAAAGCTTTTCAAGCGGCCGCTCTGAACTAATACAAGCCTGTTTAAAAGCTAGAACAACACATCTCACAGATATTGGTACAAACATCCGAGCTTTGTTTCTGCCTGCTGCCGACGGCTGAGCCAGCTACAACCTGTTTGTTCACAGGTTCATCTAACAGGACTTATTAAATAAATCCTAAAAACTGGGGAGTCCTAAGGGCTCAGCAAATATCTGCTGATGCAAAATTGCAAGAACATTTCCAAAAAACGTTCTTTTGTTCATTTTTTTCCCTAACACTTCCGGAATTGCCCTGTTGATTTTTCTTAACTTTACAGGATGTCAGATTTCAATGTTTCCTTTAAATTTAGACTTCTCCTCAGAGTAACAGCAGGTTTGGATTTCACTATTTTGCAAAAGCTTTAGAATAAATACACACTTTATGCCTAAAACTACACAAAAATTTAGAACATAATTGACCATGGATGTTACATTTTCTTTTTCATCTTCAGCTGAATTAAAACAGTCTGAGAGAGCTTCCAGACATCGACTGCAGCCTGTAGTTGTTTTGAGAGACAGTTAGAACAAAATCAGCTTGTAGGGACGGCTACAACTGTCATGAATTATCCCAACAGTGAGAATGTCCATCCATTCATCTTCTCCCTCCTATCAGGGGCATCAGCCTGAACAGAGATTCCATGACCTCCCTGTCCCCAGAGACTTCCCAAGTCTCTTCCAGGCCAGCGGGGAGACCTCCCAAAGAGGTGTCTGGGAGATGTTCGGATAAGATTACCGAGCCCGCTCAACTGGCCTCTATCGATGTACTCCAACCTCCGCCTGGGTGACCATGTCTATTAAAGACTCACTTCAATGAAATGCTGTTTTTAACATGTTCTTGTGGCTTTTTTCTCATGTCTAAACAAAATGAATTTAAATAACATTTTTCTGAGTATTTCCTATTAAAATCATTTGAATCTGGAGTAGAGAGAAAATCTTGTTGGAAAAAGCTTGTGAAGTCTCGTTCCCACTGACCACTCTGGTCTGGAATTTTAAGTGTTTCCATTGAAAAATGAAACGGAACTGTTGGGGCGGAGCCACTCTAGCCACCCACTGGTTGGCAGAAAGTGATGACGACATTAAAAAGTGTTAACTAGCGCTAACATTTTCAACATTTGTAAGCATTCGGATTTTTGTAGTTTCCTGTGTTCTCTTTTGGTCTCGAGTCTATAATGAAAATGTCTGTAAACAGTACCAAGACCTGGTCTGTGGTGGAACTGCAAACGTTCCTTACCAGCCATGGCGACGGTGTGATACCGGATTAGCTAGGGACACGCTAGCGGTCTGCACCTTCCATGAAAACCAGCCGCTCAGTGGAAGCCTTAACTGAGTGGAACTCCTCAGCAGAATGAACTGGACCGTACAGTGCCACTCCTGTACCAAAAATGGGTCTTTATGGGTTAAAATAGATCAAAAGATGATCCGAGTGGGGCTTTAAGGAACCATCAAGCCACCCCATGGACCAAACCGATTTCCCACACTGTTTACCTGTTATTTCTGTACATCTTTAATGTAGATGTTCCTTTCTTAAGCATTCACCCAGACTAAGGACTCCTGTCCAACAGGGACTTTAGTGGATGAGTCCATTTACAGTGAGTGGAGGTGGAAGTGGTGTTTGCTGAATTTTATAATTGAAAACTTACAAAAATATATATATATGTTAGGGAGTGTTATGTGACAAAACATGTCAAAAGGGACCAGTCAGACAAAGTGTGATGGTTTGGAAACAGCAGCACTAAGGGAGCAGAGCTGGAGGTCTCACAGGTGAGGCTGCTGAGTGATGAGGAGAGATGAAGAATGAGTCCATCAGAAGGGCAGCACACAGAAGTGAATGTCAGAACAAAAAGGTTAAACGGAGGCAGATGATTCACCCTCAGATCTCAAAGCAGAAGATTACAACAACTCTATGATTATTACCAGACGAAGATGGTGAATCTATATAAACCGTTGAAATCATTTTGGCCTCATTTCTACTTCAAATCATCTGGGCTGACCAAAGTAAACTCCCAGGATTATATGACGACCTGCAGCAGATCTCCAATGAAAATACGACAGAATCAGACATAATGGAGCCGATTATGGAAGACAGAAGATTCCGTATACGTTGTAGCTTTAGGTTAATATTTGCATTCTTCCAGCAGCTTCAGCTGCAGCATTCCGTCTAAAGAACAGTATGCATTCGCAGTCATTTCTTCCAGCTTCTGGTTTCACTCCTGATTTCACCATCCCTCCTCATTACTGCTTCCTCTTTTATGTCGTTTTTCCCCTCCTCCTCCTCCCTCCCTCGGAGAGCTCTTGCATCACTGTCTTTGTAACTGTCTGCATTGTACTCCTAACTTTTCAGGCCTTTCTTGTCTCTTTCCTGTAATCTTTCTGGGTTGTCTTGCTTCATATGTCTTGGAATTAAAATGATGCGGATGGGCCTCCGCCTTCCCATGATGCTCAGCTTTTTTTTTCTGCTGAAGGTGGTCCTGACAAAAGATGATTGTACCAGAGCGTGTTTCACATGGTTTCATCATATGTATTGCACTGACCGACCAGACTGTACAATAGCGGGAGCTGCTGCAGAGATGAGCCAATAAACAATGACTCTTTAATTCCTTTGAAAACGGCTTCATCGTCATGATCAAACACGATTTTAGTCAGGTACACGAGGCCTTAAAACGGCACATTTCCTCAAACGTTTGAACACGTTCGGACTGACGTTGCTTGATGTTGCACTCCGGATCCTGAAAGATGATTAAACACATTTCTTTTAATGTCAGCAGTTGATGTGTTTTGTTTAAAGCAAAATGGAGTTTGATGGTAAAAGAAAAAGGCAAATAAAACACAGTAGCCTGGAGCAACAATGAAAACTTAAGCACACGTTCATTAGTAGAAACTAAAGTCTTTCTTTTATTTTTTCTTGGCTCACAGAGGTGTGAACATGGTTTGAGACTCTGGGTGACCCAATGCTGATTCATTATGGATTCTTTCAAAGGTGGTTCAGAGTTATAAAATTGTGCAAGTAGTTAAAAAAAAAAAATCCACACAATTCTTTGACTTTGTGTCAAGCATTGATTGTAATTGGGTAACTCACCCCCTGACATTCCAAACAGGAAGTACCCACTGGTTCCAAGAAGCCAAAATCCCACAGATTCCTATTAAAACTTAGAAACTATAAATCTCCAACCACTTAAGAGTCATTTGGGTTGATTTTTCACTGACCACAACAACCTATCAGGAGCCAAAAAGCCTTAGTTCATCCTTTAGAGAATTCAGACACTGATTTGTATTTATTTTAGTGTTACTATTACAGTATAATGTAAAAAAATGAACTGTTTTTTCTTTTAGCATAGATAAGAAAAATTAATAGAATATAACCTTTTTCAAAATATGAAATAGCTTTTAACTTTTGACTCTCTTTCAACTCTTTCAAAATAAAAGACTTCCTTTGTTATATTTGATCATCTCAATGCAACAAATATAGATTGATATACTGTCAGCAGTGAGTTAAACAAAGTTTGTGGTGCATCTCTGCCAGAAATTCATGTAACTTTTTTAACTGTAGGGGGGACCTAAAAAACTTCAATCTTTAAAAAAATAGAGAATCAACCCAAAAACCTTTGGATATAAATTTTTGTTGTATTTACTGACCTCTGATTGATTTATTTATTTATTGGTCATCCATGGCGATCACATATCTGTCAAAATGTTGTAGCTCGACTGCTTTAGGGATTGTTGGAACTTTATGGGTAATGCCAGGAGCCGAGCAGAGTGATACTGTTCAACTGTTTGAATGAACAGAATAAAGTTTGGGTTCACTTTTTTTTTTTTTTTACTTTATTACTTATTTTTTACTTTAGTTACTACTTAAACTTAAACAGACTGGGTCCGGACAGAACAACTTTTCCAGTCTGAAAATAGTTTTTCTTGAGAACAATTGTCTTTGTTGAAGTAAAAACTTTAAAAGAACAATTTTAGGAACTTCGGAACTTGTTTTTTTTTTTTTCACAAACAATTAAAAACTTATGTTCTCACACAATTGGATCAACTTATAAGAAATGGGTTGATGCCCGATGAGGTTTAAATTAATAGACGAGACATGGAGGTGCAGTCCATTCATTTCTAAAAATGCACATCTCGAAGGGCTTTTTCCCACTCATATAATGGCCATTTACCAAATAAACACTTTCAACTTGTTACTTTTTTCTTCTAAATTATTTTTTTTACAAGAAGTTGACTATTTCATACGCGGTGCAATGAATTGTCACTGTAACGATTACCGAGCCTGCTCCGACCTCGCGCTGCCACAGAGAAGGAAACTAGTTTAAACACTAAATTCTATGTTAAGTCGTGTAAAGCATCATTTTCGGTGGCAAAATTCCCCTCGTACCGCTTGTTTCTGTTCAGACGATGAACAAAACAAAGTCCAGCAGAAGTTAAGATTGCTTTTATTTGCATGAAATATTCGTCAATAACTCTGATTATTAAGCTTTTATGAGCAATTTATATCATGAATTATTACATGTTTACAAATTACTTTGTATAAAGCAGTAAGGAAAGTAGGACAACATTAAAAGAAATTAATGGAGATACTGGCAAGTCCATCATTGGAAGGAAAAGGAACTCTTCTACTGTCTTTATGTTGGGATATGTGGAAAAACGTATTTTTACCAATGTTCTGAGTGTGTTTTTCCAGTGACCAAATTACATTTAGGCCAGCACAATAGAATAGAACACAGGCTATGTAATCGGTACTTCTTATTTAGGTGTGTATCATCACCCTGCAGCCAATCAGAATCTTCATTTATATCATTATTGTAACGTTGTGCAGACTAGTTTACATTAGTGAAATGTGATTCACATTTCATGATTTCTGCAGAACTCCAGTCGCTTCTTTATTTGCTGTCTAACATTTATGCTCAGCCTGATTGTACTCGCCCTCTCATCAGGTGAGTTCCCTCTGACTAATTTCCGAGGTCATCGTAATTGGGCCATTCACAGCTCAAAGGCTAAAGACCTGATGAAAGGCTGTTTTCAATGCATCCAAGTCAAATGTTTTTCCAAAGATCCTTTTTTTGAGTTTCTGCTTCAACTGAAACCTGAAGAAATAAAAAAAACCCTGAAGACTAATTTGACAGATTTCTCAGAAAAACGCTAAAAATATGACAGTGAATAGTAATTACCACACTCATCCTCTCTCTCACCATGAGAAGACACTTTTCTGGGTTTTTTTCCCTAAAAATATCTATTGACGTGTGGTTTTGTCACCTTAAAGCACCTTTGGCATTTTGCACCAAACCCATATTTGCATATTTATGTCAGTTTTCTCCCTTTCAAAAGTGCAGGACTGAAACAGGCTGTGGAAAATTGAGAGAGAAGAAAAACTTCAGCTGCAAATGTCCATTTACACGGCAAGTAAGAAAAAGTGTATTTACTATGCATATTTAAAGAGAAAAATGTGGGTTACCATTTAAAACTGGAGGGAGAGGAGAATATAGCACACAGTTGTGTCCAAGTTCCTATATAGTACACATTGTAATGCGTTCACCATTGTGTTTTCATCATTCATCAATGGATTCATACATGTTTTCTAACTCTTTCTAACTCTCTAACTCATGTTTTCTATCTTATCTTACATGTTTTCTAACTCTATCTTTGTAAAATGTTCATATCTAACACATTTTTACTTTAGAAAATCAGTGTTCTGATTTATGCCTTTCAAAAAAATAGTAGTGAGCATGAAGTGTTTTTTCCCCAGCAAAAAAACATTACCCCACATTCGCCTGCCCAGATTTTGAGTCAGTATTAGCCTCATTATTGAGAAAGATGAAGAAATCATCAATACAGCTTCTTTAAGAATTCTAAATAGCCGTATTTTTAAAAACAACAAACTCAATAATAATAATAAAACAGAAATACATTTTTTTTTATCTTTTGATTTGTAATGGTCTTCCAATGAGGTATTGTGCCCCACTTCTAGAGTCTTCTTCCCCACTCTTGCCCCCAAAGAAAATATTGTAGCTCCGCCCCCTCCCTCACTAAGTAGTTTTTTTAGTAGTTAGGGATTAAGTAAGGATTTTCAACATAGCGACATATTTGCAAAATGAACACAATTTCAACGGATTCTGACAGAAAAGCATCTCAGTGTGTGCAATCTTTTTCTTTAAACCAAACTTACTGAATGTTAACTGCGTAAACGGTTGAAGAGTTATAGTGATCTAAAGAACATCAACACTGGAGGGGAACCCATAACTCTATGAAAACAAACTGCAATAAATTACCGGGTATAAGTCGATTTCCATATCAGTTTTGTCCTAAAACTGCAATGCATGGGGAGTTAATTCTTTGAATAAGCTTAGACCTTCTGGAGGGGTGTGTCTGTTAAAGGGTAACCAAACAGGGAAGTTGGAGGCTGACTCCACCCACACGCGAAATGTGAAAATCAGTCAGACGGGTGGGGCTGAGGAACAGGACTGGAGCTGCAGATCATGACGTGGGACTTCGTGAGACCTAAATAGTTTGATCAATCTCAAAATTCAACTGTAATACCTCAATTCAACCTGTAGGGGCAGCACACAGATGGTTTTAGGCTTCATTTTCAAGAATCAAACAAGTTTATTTTAATTAGTCAAAAATGTAGCAATAAGTGACAGACAGCACTTTTAAAGTCCCATTTATAGAGTTCAAGAGCCAAAACAAGGGATTCAGGTTTATTTACCCTTCAACCAAACTCCAAATATGCTCATAATTTGATTTATTGTACTGTAAGCTATATGTTGTTATTGGTAAAGATTGTAAATGCGTGTTTTAGGTTTGCTTTATGTCTTCATTATTTCGTTTTTAAAGAATTTCTTCTAATTCTTCACATTATTCTCCAGCTTTGCTGAATCAACCAATACTGCGTGTCAAAGTCGAGGCCCAGGGGCCGGATCCGGCCCTCCAGATCATTTTATTTTATTGTTATTGATGGCCTGACGTTATCTTATGCTTATTACTAACTTGTATAATTTTGACAAAATATATTTTTATGGAGAGTAAAATATTGAAAGTTATTTAAGTTTTTTTCAAAATATATGTAAAAAGTTACTGTTTTAGAGTTTTCTATAAATGTTTGTCTCACTGGGTTTTTTTTTTTTTTGGTCCAATTCTGCATTCTTTTTGTTTTTCACAGCACATTGTGTTCTTTGGTTGTCTTGACTGGCTGTAGACTGTTGTCAGTCATTTTTATGCCATGTCTCCAGTACAGAATGGATGCAGTTTGACAAATGTCCATGAATCTTTGATTGCTTTTGGTTTCACTCGTAAAACTAGACATATTTTCTATGAAGGTTTCAATTTTGAGAGTTTAACAAGAAAGAAAATGTTCATGTTTGTCTGTGAAAAGTGAGTAAAGTGTACAGTGTGTGTATTATTTTTTGGTGCATTCTGTTTTTGTTCTAATTTGTATTTCAATTCATTGCATTCTCTGTTTCTTTTTTATTTTCTACATGTATTATTTTTATATATTTATAAACATTTATAGGCACATGGTAGATGACAAAGTAAGAATTTCAGAACTTGTTTTCCTGATAAATATGACAAAAAACACTTTGAATCTTTGTGGATTTTATCAATCGTAGGTTATTTTTAGAATGTAACTCCTACAATAAACAGAGAACATTATATGGAATGTTTTTTTCCTCTCCATTATGTCCAGTAGAAAATAATATTTCAGTTTTTTCATAAGTTGGATGTTTAAATGGCATAAAGCAACTATTTTTTTCACTTTTTTTCACTTTCTTCCATGGCAGTTATGATTATTGTGTTAGAATTTTTATTTCAGAAACTCAAGATGTCAAACGCTTTAATTTTGAGAAAAGTTTTCCTTTAAAAAGTTCCTTTTTTTTAACTTGAATGTGTGTAAAACAGAACATGTTCTACCAGCACTCGGGCTTTTCTTATCATGTCAGAGCGTTGAGCGGTGATGATGAATAATTAAGCTCTTCATTCAGAGCTGTGATTTGATCTTAGCCTGGCGCTCGTCCCGTAACGAGCTTTGACAGCAGTGAGAGGCCGCGTGGCGCTGAGAGCTCATCCTAATGAAATGAAAAAATAAACAGAGATCCTCTGCATAGGAATCACCGTCCGCTCTCTTAATGCCGTGTGTCAGCTTTCAACCACATCTCATGGCCTCTGCTCCGTCGCCGTGGAGACGGCATCGCTGTGAAGCTCCACATTTCACTCGGCATATCTATCAAATGCATCAGGAGTTTGGCTGAAATGTTAATGTTCCCTTCTGTCACGTGAATCTCTGATGAGTTTGATGACTGGGGGGTGTTTGAAAATCTTCCTTCCCGCGTGTCCACGGACTCACCCCTCCACCGCCCCGGCCTGTTGGCGTCCCGCGGGCGAGCGCTGGACAGACCGGTCACTTCTTTGATACGCCGCGATAGGCTTTGGCAGGAGAGCCGGCGTGATGTCCTCCTCATGGACATGCTGTCGACTTCCCAGGCAGAGAGGGAGGGGTCTTCTTTAATCAAGTCTGAATGTCAGAGCTTTTAGATTGAGTGAACTGAACTTCAGCGTTCCGCCTCGTTTGTCTTAAAGAATTTCATCCCAGTGGAGATGATTAAGAAGAAGTAAAAATCCAACTGGAATTGTGTCGAGGTTTGATTACAGATGTACTTTCAGAAAGTAATTTGGAGCATTTATAACACCTTCATGCCTGATTGTCTTTCCAAATGTTCAGAAAAATTAATGTATGACCCCCTAATTTTTTATTTTTTTTTTTAATTACGACTTTGTTTTATCACCATAGCAACCATTTCATTTTTTGGTCACCTGGAGGTGACGAACAGGTCTATGTAATTTTTATAAGAATCTGTAAAAGTAAACTTGTCATTTTCCTTGGTAACAGAGGGTTTTTTTGTTTGCCACGCCCACATTCCTAATATGTTTGTATCATATGACTTATTGTCTCATCCAGGTTGAGTTAAGGATTACATTTTCATGATATTTTGGTAAAAATATGCTAACAGGGGAATGCTAGCTCGCTGTGCAAAAACATTCAAAGTCTACATTCTCTAATTCCAAGTTTTTCCAAGTAGCTTCCCAATAATTATTAGGAGACAAAGATCCAAGTTTGAATTTAAAGTGATTTGTCTTGAGGATTTTTTTAAGCTCAAGATAGCTTCCTCTTCCCATGATCAAAGGTCAACAAAACTTTGGTTATGGTTGTAGACTCACCCTGGCAGCCTGTGAATATTCAATTCGACTCAACTTTATTTATAAAGCACTTTAACACAGCCAGACTGCTACAAAGCGCTGTACATTCATGACCATCACTTAAACTAAAGTTTTGTTTGGAACTGTTGGAAAAATTGCCTCAATTCACACTTTACCACTACATTGCAGCCAAGTTATCCCATAATAATTTGAAAACCTGGATATCCTTGACGTCTATTTTGGTTTTGTTGGTAGATTCTATATAGATCATTTTTGCTAGGTATTAGGTTTTAGTGAGTTTTTAAGTACATTTTTCTCTCAAAAGCTTCGTTTTCACTGAGCATGACCTCCATTATGGGAGGAGTAGTAGTACGGGACGGTCCAGTTAATTCTGGTGAGCGTTTCCACTCAGTTAAGCCTCTGCTCGGTTTGTTTTCACGGCGCATGCGTGTTACATACCGCTAGCGTGTTATTGCGTCATTGTTATGATATGACGAGAAAAGCAACAACAATGGAAGTCATCCAGCAGATTGTCTTTTTCTTGATTTACTTCTAGTACATCGTGTAGAACGAATATTTAATGTTGTTTGAAAGAAGATTGCGGGGGGCTAAGAAGTAAAGAGAAAAACGGAAACACTTGCTTAGCCCTTTGTTGGTATTTTCTAGTGATGTCATCACTTTCTGCCAATCAGCGGGTAGTAACAATGACTCCGCCCAAACCGCTTCTATTTTTCTATGGACCTACAACGGATGAGGGCCCTCCAGAGGTTGGAACTGTTTAAGGGTCCATTTAGCAATGGAAATGCCCAAAGTACTGGACTAAACCGGACTGTACTGTACCAGTTTTCAGTGGAAACTAGCCTATAGGGGCCATATAAAGAAAAACTGTGGAAAAAATCTGGTCTTTGTAGCCCAGGAATGATGTGGGCAAAATATTCTTCAAGGGTTTTTTTGTTTTTTTTTTTTTTTTTTATTCAATGTAATTATAAAGTAAGAAGACTGCTGGATCTAATGGTACGTTAATTGGTGAAGTAAAATCTGGACCTACATGAATATTGATTTACAAGATTAGAAATATTCAAAGACCTTACTGGGAAAACACAAATATCTCACAGAAAAGTCAATTGAATTCACATAATCTATTTGTGCATAGAGTTGTTCATTTATTTAAGTTGTAAAAATCCAGCAAAAGGAAAAACAGAATTTATACTTGAGTGTTTTTGATACTAAAAGCTAATAAGGTCATAATTTTCACATGTTGGCAGCATGATTCTGAAACAGGAAAGTGTCTTGGATTTTTGTGTTCATTCTTATCCATCTTTTAGCTCTTCTCTGAAGAAAAGGCTCTGTAACCGTAACAAATGAAAGGCAAAACCAGTGGGAGCTTTAGAAGTGAGTTTCTAGGAGTGAATAGTTGCATGTCAGCTTCATAGCCTCAAGATCAACGTCGCATTTGAGATACAGACCAAATTGGGTTTATGTGGAGTGAAAAATCTCCTTTTTTTAGTGCTGATGTTCAATCTGTGAGTTCAGCAATCCTAGAGTCAGCATGAAAAAGACAAACTTGAGTGTTAAAAGTCCTGACCTCAAAACGTTTTCAAAAATGAGCAACAAACAAGGTCTTTCATCTGATATACAAATTCATAATCAAAACACCATTAAAATCTAGATAAGATTTCTAAACAAAAGTTCTTCCTTCCAGGAAGAGTAAAAGTGTTCCAGTAAAAATCTACAAAATTGAATATCTTGAGAAAACTGTTTTTTGATCCTTTTGTTTTGTGCTAATTGCTCCAAGAAAAAGATGCAAAGCATTTCTAAGAAATCACAGACTCAAAAGAAGGTGCAAACTACTCATCTGGAAATGCATTCATCATAATGGCTTTGGAAAGAGAGATAAAAGTAAAAACATTTTTACACTAAAGTTGTAACCCCGTTGAGTTCGACATCTTCCTTCTCTGAGTTCTAGAGCTTCTTTAAGCCCCTCCTGCCTCTAGAGGAACAAAGAGGAGTTTTCATGTTGAAGATTTTGAATTAACAGTTAGAAAACCACTAACTCTAGTTAGTAGAGATTTACAAAATGTCAAAGCCATGCAGATCTCACGAATCTTGCTCCAGACTTTTTCTTTCACATCTCTATCATCTCGATCATCCATTTTCCAAACTACTTTGTCCCTATCGGGGTCATGGGGCTGCTGGACCCCAACGCCTGGTTCACCCCGGACGTGGAACTGCTGCAAAGCGGCGCGAAAAGGAGGCCGTTCCCATTCACCACCAGATGCGAAACATGGCGGTTCTCCGTGCAGCAATCGTTTCGGCATTTGGTCTTTTTTTGGGGGGCGAGTGATCCATGACAATTCCATCAAAGAAACACGAGAAAATCTGGTTAAATTTCAAAATACGACAACTTTTTCATAATAAAATACCTCAATTGACAAATGTGATCTTATTTTTGTATCTAAACAGTGTAGAGATGAAAATAAATACACAAAAAAACAGACACAAACACACTCACAGAGATCCATGTAGTGAGCCAACTGCAGGGGGGTAGTCTCCTATAGCCTCGTTTCCACTGAGCAGCCTCTAATTGGTCAAAGTTATCTGGTTTACCTTAAATGGACGTATAGTGGAGCAGCTTAGTGTCATTTTTAGCCAGAATCGTTGAGTTGATGATACAAGCATGAAATTTGGTACAGTTATAGTCTCTGGGTCT